>NW_008346389.1:981257-1055199 GCF_000622305.1 Nannospalax galili
AATGTGGCTTAGGGAGTCCCGGAGAGCTGCGCTATAGACTTACCCCAAGAGGCCTGAGGATAGTAGTCTTTTATGTACTTTTTATGATCAGTGTCCTATAACTTTTATAATGGAGATCAGGGGGGAGTAATTGTGACTTAGAAATAAAACCAGCTAGCAGATTATATACATCCTAGTTAAATAAATGAATTAGATGTAGACGTATACATCTGTGTGTCTTTGTCTTACATAAAATCATAGTGTTTGAGGTAAACTATGCTTTCGATTAAAATTTGTTGACATTGGGGATGGCCAGTATGGCATCCGATATATCTGAATTTTTAAAAATTTATTTATACTGATTACCAGTCAAAAAGTTTAAATATAAAAGCTAATAATTAAAATCTCAATAGTGAGCTGGGTGTGGTGGTGCACATTTTTAGCCCCAGCACTTGGGAGGGAGAGGCAGGTGGATCTCTGTAAGTTCGAGGCCAGCCTGGTCTACATAGTGAGTTCCAGGCCAGCCAGGGCTACAGGGAGACCCTGTCTCAAAAAGACAAACAAAACACAAACCAAAAAAATAATAAAATCTCAATAGTAACTTGAAGTGTTGGTGGAAAATACTTTGTTGAACATCTTTAGTTTTAGTTTAAAATTAGTGACTTAAAATCAGCATCATTTCTGTTTAATTTTGGTCATATGTGTGATATATATTTACTTCCTCTAAATAATTTAGGCATCTGACTTTACAAATATTTATTTATTTACGAAATATCTTAATGAGTGCTAATTATATGTTAAGCAGTACTTGTATTTTTGATACAGTAATGAACAAATAAAATGACTGTAATCTGCTAGTGTAAGTCTTAACAGACTAGCTTTTATCGAGGAATGAGTAGCTGTGCTCTTGGATTGTCTGCCTGTGTGTATGTGTGCGCGTGCGTGCGTGCGTGCGCGCGTGTGTGTGTGTGTGTGTGTGTGTGTGTGTGTGTGTTCACATAAAGTTCTGATGATCTGAACCCAGGTCTTATGCATGCTAGGAAATTCAAGTGCTCTTTCACTGATTTCTACACCCTATCCCCATGACTTTAAAAACTGTATTAATGTGGGGCCTAGAGAGATGGTTCATCCGTAAGAATGATGATTGTTCTTGCAGACGATCTGGCTTTGAATCCCAGCACCCACGTGGCAGCTGACAACTGTCCATATCTCCAGTCCCAGAGGATCCGACAGCCTCTCTGCGGGCACTGCACAACACGGGTGCACTTACCTACATGCAGGCAGTACACACATACAATAAAAATAATAAATAAAATTTTTAAAAAACTGTATTATTGCAAATGACATGTAAAGAAGGAGAAAAGTTATTCTCAGATACTAACTTACTTTTGTTTATTAGATCGAAGAACTTCAGCAAGCCTTGACAGTAAAACAAAATGAAGAGCATGACCGACAGAGGAGAATAAGCAATACCCGAAAAATGATAGAAGATTTGCAAAATGAACTAAAGACCACAGAAAACTGTGAGAATCTGCAGCCTCAGATCGATGCTATTACAAATGATCTGAGACGAGTACAGGATGAAAAGGCACTGTATGAAGGCGAGATCATTGATAAGCGAAGAGAAAAGGAGATGCTAGAAAAGGAGAAAAAGAGTGAGTTCATTTGAACTAAAGAAATGTTTATAAAATGGAGATTTGCTTATTATCCCTAATACTTCCACCCCACATACTAATTTTCTTTAAACTAGTCAGCCTTGCTGAAGACACTCAGATCAGTTCTTCTACTTTGTGTCTGATTACCTCTATCTATTTTATACAGTAATTTGCCCCTGGCAGGCCATTCATACCAGATTTAGCAGTTGGTTTAATTCTCTAAAAGTGCAAAATCGTGCTCTTAGATCGAATTTGAGCTCCTTAAATCCATTTTCGTGTCTTATTTTCCTGTTTTCTCTAAGTATATTTTAGCTCTAAATGCCCGCTTCTTTTTATTATAATTCTCCAATTATTATATTAATAATACTGATTTTTGTTATAAGTGATAACTCATTATTTATGGCATTTAACTGTTATCAGTGTTTGAGTATATATTTTATAAGCTGAAATGTTAGTACAGTACTCTCATCTTTGCTTTTCACATTCAAATCTTTTAGCTGTTCTCTCATTTTCATATTTTCAAAGCTAAAATTGTATTTTATTGCAAATCATAATTTTATGTGCTCATTGGATTAATTATAGAAGTTAGACTTCTAAACTTTACTTGTAGCCAAGCCAGGTAATACATTATAATTAAATTTCTTTTTACTGATTTTTTTTAGAAAATACCATTTATTTTAGCATTTCCTTAAATATTTAAATTTTTTATTTTTTTATTATTTGTGCAGGCATTCATATGCCACAGGGCATACTTGGAAGTCAGAGGACAACTTTCTGGAGTTCTCTCATTCCACCACTATGAGATCCAGGGGTTAAACTTAGGCCATCAGGGTTGTACAACAAACACTTTTACCCACTGAACCATCTCGCCAGCCCAGCCTTTTCTTAAATTTGAAGAAAAGCCCAATTGTCTTTCCTATAATTCTACTGAATTTTCTAGTTTATTGCCCTGCTTCTGCCTAAGCAGGCTGATAGATTTTTTTCAACTTTTCTCCTGTGTTGAGTAACTCTATTCCTGAATTTGGTTGATGATGGTGGTAGTGATTATTATTACTCCCTTATTTTGTTGTGGTATGTTTTCAGCTAACTTCCTAAGTAGAGATATTTGGGAATTAATTTCAAGTTTTGCATTGCTTGAGAACATTCTTAAATTCGTTATCCCCCTTTCTTCATTTGTTTTCTTAAGTTCCATGTTGAAGGTAATTTTCTCATTGTTCTTGCCACTGTCTTCTGATAGAAAAGCTAGTGTTTTTCTCTGGCTTTTCTAGGTGGCCTGTTCTTTTCAGTAACTTCAGGGTCACCTTTTATCTTAGGTGTGAAGTAATTTTAGAAAGAGTTTAAGACTTATCCCAAGTGGTATTTGTAACCTTTAGATTTAAGATACTCTTTTGTATTGTCTACAGGTTGATTTACTAAGATTTTCAGAGAAACAATACTTTTCTTTCCAATTATAGGTGTGGGTGATCATATCATACGTTTTGACAATCTTATGAATCAAAAGGAAGATAAACTGAGACAGAGGTTCCGGGATACATATGATGCTGTTTTGTGGCTAAGAAATAACAGAGACAAGTTTAAGCAAAGAGTCTGTGAGCCTATAATGCTCACGGTAAGAAATTTTATTCATTTTTGTATTGGGATCATTGGAGACTTTTGTTGATATGAGAATTCTTACTGTTAAGACCTGGTTTTTCATTATTGGACTTGTTATATAGGACTGAATCCATATATAAGCTTTTAAAGGGTTCCTTGAACCATAAGAGTAACAGCTATCATAAACCTGTGACATTCATTTTTTTCTAGGAAGATGTGTAAAACTGGGGTCCAGGGACATGGCTCAGTCTTTAAAGTGCTTACCATGCAAACATGAGGACCTCAGTTCAGTTCCTAGAACGTAAATAAAAAGGGGGCGGGGTCAGAAGTTGTGTGTGGTATTGGCATATGCTTAATCCCGGCATTGAGGAAACAGAAACAGGAGGCTCCCTGGGCCTGGCTGGCTAACCAGTCTAGTCAGATCCATAAGCTTCAGGTTCAATGAGAGATTGTCTCTCAAAATGAGTGAGGTGGAGAGCTATTGAGGAAAACACCTGACATTGACCCCTGATCCCCACATGCGTGCACACACATGGACACCCATACATACATGTGTGAACACACAGACACGTACAAAAACAAGGAATAAAACTGACAGTTTACTAACCTAGGACCATGTACAAAACCAGCGCGGTTGACTTATTTTTAGATTATAGCATATAATAGATTACAAGCTGCCCAAGAGGTAGGAGACTACTATAAATAAAAATGTTGATTGGGATTCGTGACAAGATAGGCAGGAAAACCACCTACTGTTATAAAAGAGCATCTGAGAAGTTTGTGAATGAAGCAAATAGTTTATTGATATGAAATATATTGATAGCTTTTATTGATAATTGTGGGTCATTGAATAGATGAGACTATATAGAAGGTCATTTAGTGAAGTGTAGCCATGGATTTAATGGATAATTTCTATCTAAACTATCAAGTAATTAGTTTGGTGTTATAAAGGGATGAAAGCATAAAAAACCATGTTCTTTAATAATGGTATGTTAAAGATAGATATATCAGATGAAGCTTTCCTCCAAATAACTGAAGGATTGATTATTTTTTACTAAGTAATTTTTTTCTATAAAAAATTATAGCCAGGCGTGGTGGCGCACGCCTTTAATCCCAGCACTTGGGAGGCAGAGGCAGGAAGATCTCTGAGTTCAAGGCTACTTTACTTGTAGCCAAGCCAGGTAATACATTATAATTAAGTTTCCTTTTACTCATTATAATTAAATTTCCTTTTACAGGGAGACCCTGTCTTAAAAAGACAAAAAAAAAATTATTATAGATCTTGGCAAAATTTGTGAAAGACTCTAACTCCTAATTGATTAAGGGTTTTTAACGTACATTTTAATCTTTTGTTATATCTTACATTAGTAAAATCAATATGCCACATGTGTTCTTTGCTTAGATGTGTATCATTGTATATCACGGTGGCACGTACCTATAATCTTAGTACTTAAGAGACTAAAACAGGAGGATTAAGAATTTGATGCTAGCCCTGGCTACAAAACAAGTTTCATTCCAGTGTGGGCTGCATAGTAAAGCCCTGTCCTCCAGAAACAAACAAACAAACAAAAACAACAGCAAAGAGAATATTTTTCCAAAATTAAGAAAATTTCTGTTTTGGATAGTCACATTGTTTTGATCTGATAAGGAGAGGGGAAAAAGTCAGAAAAAAATAGTCACCCTTGGTATAAGTTACAATGCAAATACAGTTATTTACATATTTTTTTTGAATGCCAACCTTGGGCTAATATTTCAGAACTTTGTTGGTTTATCATGCTCACATCACCAGGTCACATCACTAACTGAAGCATGATTATGTTTTTATTGCATCTGAGTCTTTCAGATAGAGATGCTCTATTTTTCACCTTTCATGGAGTAAACTTTTATCTCTACTAGCTTCTCCTTCCATGCATATCCTTATGTATGCTTACCCCTAACTAAGTCTGGTTGAAATGAGCCTCCATAGCCAGGCTAGTGACATGTAAATTTAAAATGTTAGTCATACAGCTTGTCAGTTTCCTATTTCCATCATTTCTTTCTGACAATTCTAGTCTAAAATTTGAGAAGTGTCAAAAAGTTTACAGATAGTGTTCTCAAAGAAGAAAATTCGCAAAGATACCAATAGGTGGAATAAATCACTCTTTATTCTTAAGTGCAACACAAACCATTGAAATACTATTGTAGGTCTGGGATGATAGCTCAGTGATGCCTTGCAAGTTTGATTCCACTCAGAATCCATGTAAAAAGCTGGGCATGGTGGTGTGCTTATAATCCCAATACTACGGAGGTAGAGGCCAATCCCTGGGGCTCTGGCCAGCCAGTCTATCCTATTTGATGAGTGTCAGGCCAAGAAGAGACTCTGTCACAAAAAAAAAAAAAAAAAAAAAAAAAGACAATTGATGACAGCTGAGGAACAGTGATTGCCCTCTGGCCTTCATTTATACACATAAAAACATGCACATAAATTACACAAATACTGCTTTGGGTTAGGTCTAATAATAGATGAGTGAATTTATGATGTTAGTGAATTATAAAACCACTTACAGAGGGAGCTGGACAGATGGCTCAGCGGTTAAGAACACTGATTGTTCTTGCAGAAGACCTTGATTCGAATCCCAGCACACACATGGCAACTAACAACCGTCCGTAACTCCAGTCCCAGGGGGTCCAACAGCCTCTACATGGGTGCACTTACCTACATGCAGGCAATACATGCATACACATAAAATAAAAATAATTAAAAAAGAAACTTACAGAGTAGAATGTACAGAAAATTTTCATTTAAAACACCTGTGTAGTCAGGCATGGCGGCTCATGCCTTTAATCTCAGCACTCGGGAGGCAGAGGCAGGCGGATCTCTGTGAGTTCAAGGCCAGCCTGGTCTACATAGTGAGCTCCAGGACAGCTGGGGCTACAGCGAGACCCTGTCTCAAAAAGACCAAAAAAAAAACAGCTGTGTGATAAGACGTTCCACCCATCAACAGGTCACCTTAGAGTACTACACCTTCTATATTTGCCTATCCTTAGCTTACTACTTGTCAGGGTGTGACTGTAAAGTTCTTTGAAGAGCTTTGACAAGTGTTGTCTCCACTGGATACCTGAAGAAAGGAAGGGGCAGTCTAAGAACCTGAAAGCTGAAGAACCAGTAAGTTGGATACATTTTCCTTGGGAATATGCATTATACTTGGGAAAAAAAAGATGAAAATTAGTCACTGTTAGAACTTTACAAACTGACTAGTGACCAAAATGACCTCTGTTTTTGGGACTTAAAAGAATTGAATGGCCACATAACCAGTTTACACAAGATGAGGGCTCTAGGATCTCAAATGGAAGGATGTTTGTAGCTAAATATATCTTGGGGGGAAAAATATGAGAACCAGGCTTACCCAAAGCTGTTATCTTTATCCTTTCTGTAAGGTGAAGTATCAGCTTATATTTTCCTTTATTTGCATTTCCAATAAAGTAATTTAATATGAAAATAGCTGTGAAACAGTAGGCACCAAATACTTACAGAATTTATGTTTGGATGATCATATTTTATGTAGTTTTTTTGTTTATTTTCCCATTTTTCTGTACATGTTAATATTCTGTAAAGTGTAGCATCGGCAATGTTTATGTAACAAACATACCAGGCCAGAGCCCTAGTTGTAAGTAGCATGCTTCATGATAGATCATTCTAAGTGAATACCTTGTTTTTCATCTATCCTCTGAAATCTAATAGACAGGACATTGTGGTATACCTTTGTTATTTGTACTTATTCATCTGCAATAAAAGATTTACTCTCTTAACAGTGTTTTTCCCCCTTACCTATCTTAATAGAATCTCCCATAGAATTGAGGCAATCATACAGAAATGTCCAATTAGTGGATTTTTTTTCTTCTTTTTTTGGTCTTTTTGAGACAGAGTCTCTCTGTAGTCCCAGCTGGCCTGGAACTCACTATGTAGATCAGGCTGGCCTTGAACTCACAGAGATCCACCTGCCTCTGACTCCTGAGTGCTGGGACTAAAGGCATGTGCCACCATGCCTTGTCAATTAGTGGATATTTTTAAGAGCTGTGTATGGTGGTACATGCATATAATTTCAGCCTTCAAAAAGTTAAAGCAGAAGGATCACAAGTTTGAAGCCTGTGTGGGCCACATACTGAGTTCTAGGCTAGTTGTACATCCTGTATCAAATAAACAAAAAACAAAGCTCCAAAGTAATTATGTGTATGTTACAGTGATGTAAACCTATGGCTTCTCAAAGGCTATAATAGCTAAGTGCTATTGCAAGTGCCCCCCAATAAGCTTTATAAGGGTTTTTTGTGTTTTTGTACCTATCAGTTATTGCCAAATATAAAGTTCTCTTCAAGATTAAGAAAAAAACTAAGTTTGAAACAGATGAAAACTGTTTATACTCATAAGTAGCAATCTAAAACTGTTTTCAATGAGTTGATTCGAAATAAAGCTGTTTCTTAGAAAATGTTAAAATCAGTATGTATGAGATACTATTTAAATCTTGTTCATATGTTGGTTATTTCTCATTAACAAGTGTTTGAAGTGAAATTCCATTACCAAATCATTCTGTTCTTTTTTCTTGCTATTAAACTTAATCTAATTAAATAGATTCAATATATTATATATATAAACATGTTCTAATTTTACCTGTGGGTTTCAGGAAAACTCATTTTTTCTTTTTCTTTTTTCAGATTAATATGAAAGATAACAAAAATGCCAAATATATTGAAAATCATATTTCATCAAATGATTTGAGAGCTTTTGTATTTGAAAGTCAAGAAGATATGGAGATTTTCCTCAGAGAGGCAAGTACATTCTGATGGGCTTTGTATTTCTCTTTCAGTGCTTGAAATTTTAGCTTCTCTAGAACAAAAATGTTAGTTTTATCAACAGTTAATTCTTATGTAAAGTTACTAAATTTTGCTAATTTCCTTCATATTTATGATCTTACAGGGATGGGACATTGTTTCAGAATAGGAAAACAACACATAATTCTACCTATACTCCATTTTGAAATTAATTTGAAGAATAATTCTATCTCTGTTCTAAGAGAAACATTATCATGGTGGACCTTATGTCTTGAGCATCCTTTTTTGGACAAGAATTTTGATGAACTCTGTTTTACTTTGAAGGAGAATTAATATAATGGTTACTTACTGATAAAAATAAAACTTGCTAGAGCCGGGCATGGTGGTGCATACCTTTAATCCCAGCTCTCGGGAGGCAGATGCAGGTGGATCTCTGTGAGTTCAAGGCCAGCCTGGTCTACAGGCCAGTTGGGGGCTACAGGGAGACCCTGTCTCAGTTTTAAGTTTATTAAATGTTTCTGCCTCAAGTTTCTTTATCTTTTAAATGGGGTGTGACTACTTCAAAAGATGGCTGTAAAGAATTATTTATTTGCTATATGTGGTGTATATCTTATGTATTACTATCTGTCTGTGCTTATTGTCAAATTTCTTTTCCTGTTTGTATATGCCTTCTATTTCTTTAAAAGGCCCATGAAGATTAGGTTTATCTTTTGTTTTGTCTATGTGAGGACAAGACCCTGAGTCAGTTTGAGTTTCCCATCCTTTTGTAACTTTCTCTTTGCAATTTCTGCCATTTCCACCTACTACCATCATCATGTCCATAAGCTTTCACTGTAGTTTTTATTTTTTCTTTACCACCTTGCTCTTTATTACTCAGACAAAAAATATTTTAAAAGTATAATATTACTGACAAAATAAAAATGCATTCATTTGAATAAAAATAACACAATACAATGCTATTAAAGTCTAGGTCTCTGTTGGTATCTGGTGAAAGCAGGTAACACAATTAATTAAGAGAGGTTTAATAAGGAGTCAGGATATGTTTTTATCATACTATAAACTCTTTCCCTGTGGTTAATTAGAAATACTGAAATGGGCTTGAAAAGCAAACTACTTTCTCAGTGTATAATTTAGTTTTATGTAATGTAGCCATCTCAGGAACAGAGTTTGAAAGCCTTATGATGAACCCTGTCTAGCTGCATTAATGGCAGATTGACCCACAGACAGTATTGTTTCATTTATGCTCTTCTGTTGGTTTTTAAATAGTTTCTTAATTTGAGATAATTTCAAACTTGAAACCTCTGTCCCCACTTGCCAGATTCATCAGTGATATATGTTTATCCTTATTTGCTTTATTATGTCTCTGTCGCAAAGTACGGTCAGCTCTATTGGAACCAACCTGGGCATTTTGCACTGTTGTGCAAAACTGTACAATAAAAACTTGACAGGGCTTATGAAGAACAGTTAGGACACACCTCTTGAAAATTTAATTAGTGACACATAAAAAGATGAACTTAATGAAATGGTAATATAGTTTTACATAGTAAATTCTTAATAAATACAATGAATTTGATGATTTATTTGAAAAACATGTAAATTTGGTCTTTGGAAGTTGGTGTTTGAAGTGTTCAGCTTGAAAGTTCTTACGAAGTGAGTCAAAGGAGATTTTGGTTTTTTGGCAATACTGGGGATTGAACCCAAGGTGTCACACATCCTAGGCAAGTGCTAGACCTTTTTATTTTTGTTTTTTAGCAATTTTAAATTATTTTCAAAAAATGGTACAAAAACGTTGATAACAGTGAATGCGGATAGGTGTGGCTCATAACACATGGTAAATTTAGATGGCTGCTAAATATTTAAAGATGTGTGTGTGTGTTATGTGTGCATGGAAGCAAATTATATGTGTTCTTTGAAACTTGGTTCAGCTGAATCTCACTTTCTGAATTCACCTTCCAGCAGCATTTTGCATTTTTAGTGCATGAAATTGTATGTAAAGGACTTAAATAGTATTAGTCACTTAAAGCAAACTTTTTTTTCAAAACAAGCATTATATAAAAACTGAGTTCTATCTAAATGTAAGAAGATAATCGCAAATCTACTTTCTTATGAAATTACATAGTAGGCTTAGACAATGATTGAGGGATAGGGATATAGCTTAGCATTTGCCTAGGAAGGCAATGAGTTTGATTTCTCTAGCCCTATAAAAAGTATGATTTTTAAAAAGAACTATTAATGATTTAATGCATTCATTCCTCTATATTTAATCATTGATACTCTACCTAGAAAAGCATTTCAGAGCCAAGCTCATGCTTGGAATACCAGTACTCAGGAGGTGAAGGTAGGAAGATCATTACCTGTTGTAGTCCAGCCAGGGTTACCTGAGATCCTGTTTCAAACAAACCAAAAAGCCTTTTCTCTCCTGTTTGTTTTTATTATATCAGCATAGACTTACAATTTCATGTATCATAATCCATTGTTGTTGTTATTTTATTGCCCAAATTATCTCAGGCCTGTTCTATGAAACTTTCTTTAATTGGTTGCTATGCTTTTGATATGTTGCCATTGTATTTTGAGCACATTTTACCTTTTGCCTAAATAATATGCCCTTTTCCCAAAAGCTACTAATTTCCCTTAGAAACTAGCACCTGAGTCCTAAATATATTCTTTGCTTCTGGTGTCTTACTACTTCTGAGCCATTGTATACAAACCTGTGTGTTTATTTCTGTATTTATCTAAAGATTGCTAGAGGACTTAAGTACACCATGAGTTCAAACTTTTGCCTCCAATTACAATCCAGTACCACAGAGTACCTTTTAATTTTAATTTTCACCTTTATAGATTTGTAATTTCCTTCTGTGTTTATGGAAAAATATTACCCTCCATATCATCAGTATACTTAAATCATTTTTAAGTGTAGAATGCCCTGCAAGTTTTAGAATTTTTAAAAAATATTTTATTATTTTTATGTGTATGAGTGTATTGCCTACATGTATGTGAGCACACCCATGTCGTGCAGTGCCGTGGAGGTCAGAAGAGGGCTTTGGATTCCCCTAGAACTGGAGTTAAGGACGATTCATAGCCGCCATGTGGGTGCTGGGACTCGAACCCGGGTCCTCTACAAGAGCTGTTAGTGCTCTTAACTGCTGAGCCATCTCTCCAGCCCAAGTTTTAGAATATTAATCTGTTCCATCACAAATGAAACTCCTCCATTCAGTCTCAGCATGGTTTTGTACTATGTATGGTGTGTGTGTGTGTGTGTGTGTGTGTGTGTGTGTGTGTGTGTACGCGTGTGTGCGTGTGTGCTTGTGTGCATGTGGAATCCAGAGGACAACTTCAAATGTTATTCCTAGGCATTATCCATGTTTTGGTTTTTTTTTTTCTTTTTTCGAGGCCTGGTCTCTTACTGGCATAGAACTCACCAATTAGACTAGTCTGGTTGGCCAGCAAAGACCCAGAGATCCACCTGTCTTCCCCTCTCTGACAGTGGGATTACAAGTGTGCACTCTTCTACTCTACTCTTTTTTACATGGACTTTAAGGATTGGGACCTGGGTACTTGTGCTTACGAGGAAGTATTTACCACCTCAACTCTATCCCCAGCCCCACTGTATATGTTTTATACATCTTCTGTTAAATATGTATTTTGTAGTCTGTAGCCATTGGAGATGGATTTCTAATAGTAATTTTGAATTGTTTATGCATACAATTGATTTAGTGGAGATTGTTTTTTATGACAGGTTATACACCACCATGCCCAGCACTTTATTTTATTTTTTTGGTATTGACCTTATTTCCTTTAGCACTGTTGTTTATTTTTTCAGTTCTAGTAATTATTTCAAAGATTTCAACTGTATCTACTAAGATGACTGCATAGCTTTGATATTTTCTGCTACCAACTAAATTAATTAGTTACATCAGTCTTGAAACTCCCATGGTAAACTCTCCTAGGTCATATAACCTGTTAGTATTTCCTGAATTCTGTTTACTAATATAAAGGTTTTTTGCATGTATATTCATGGAAGATATAATTTGTTGTCTTTTGTAATTTTTTTTAAACAAATTTTTCTGTCCACGTTATGTGGCATCAAATGATTTAGGAAGCATGATTCTCATATTTTCTGCTGACTTTTGACATTGCTTCTTTAACTGTTTTATCAGGTTTATCAGTCAAAATACTTGGGTCTTTAGTTTTCTTTGGAATTTTTATAGCAAATTTAATTTCATTAATAAGTATAAATAGTCCAGATTCTTTATTATTTTGCTTCGAATTGACAGGACTTCTGTGTTTAAATTTTCCCAGTTCATCTAAATTATTCATGTTTTCATATTTTTAATGCTTCTAGGATATTTCACAATTAAGCCCATCGATGACCTTTTCATTCCAGATATTTTATATTTTAGTTGTAGAGTTTTGAGTTAAATAATATTTTATTCTTTATATCTACCAAGGACAACTGAGGTTGGCCATCTGTTTATTCAGTATGATAGTTGATAGTTTTCTTGAGTATAAATAACTGCTTTAAAGTTCTTGTTTGCTAATTCTGGCATTTGTGTTCCTATGAGGTCAAGTTTTTTAAAACTGCTTTTTCTCTTGACTGTGGTGGCATTTCTGATACATACCTAGTAATCTTTATTGTCTACTAGAATTGCAGTTCATACAAGTAGATTCAGTTATCTTCTGGAGAGTAGCTAGCAGTTAATTTAATTAGACTCAAACCTCAAACTGTTGCACTTACAGACAACAACTGAAATCTCCGTTCAATTGTGTTTGTGGGTGTGGAAGCCGGAGGTCAACATCAGATGTCTTCTTTAGTCATCGTCCCCCTTATTTTTTGAAATAGGGTCTCTCACTGAATATGGAGCTTACTGATTGACTGGTCAGTGAGCTCCGGGGATCTTCTTGTCTCTATACCTACCCAGTGTTTTGGTTAAAGATACTTACCACCCCTTCCAGCTTTTATGTAGGTACTGGGGGTGGGCGGTCCAAACTCCATCACCGTGCTTTTGTGACAAGCACCTTACTCACTGAGTCATTTCTCTAAGCCCTCCATTCATTTCAGTTTCAACTTTCTGTTTGCTGCTTTCTTGAAGCCCCCTGGAATTTTTCCATGCATTTGTAGTTGAAGGATCAGCCAAAGATTTAAACTAGAGTATTATGAGATTTCTCACTTCACAGCAGCCTCCTTCTAAGAACTTACCCTCTCATTTATATAACCATTCTGATCACCCTAAATGCCACCCTTTGATTTCTCCCACAGTAGACTACAGCTTTGTACCTCAGTTTTCATCCCTGTACTTCTGTGGATTGAAGTGCCCTCAAGTCACAAATCACATAAACTCAAATCTTACCTCGTTCTAGCCCTCCAACTTGTTTTCCCAGTGCCTTCAGTATGATTATGTTTGAAGTTTTGTCTAGAGTTTATGAGCATTATTTACAGAAAGGTAAGCCCAATACAAGATAATCTGCCTTTAATGAAAGCATAAATATCCCATCTGTCTATATTATTTTGAAGCAAATACCAGACATCCTGTTTCATGTAATACATATCTCTGAAAGAAATAGACTCTTGAATGGGTGTGGTGGCACATACCTGTAATCCCAGCCCTTGAGTGGCCAAGGCAGAAAATTCTGAGTATGAGGCCAGCCTAGGCTACTTAGCAAGTTCCAGGTCACATAATAAGGCCTGTCTCAAACAAAGTAACCAAAACCAAGGAAACTAATAAAGTAGAAAACACATGTTGAACTTAGGGGGGAAAAATGTTAAAGGAAAAAAAAAAAAACCATTGGGAATATGGTAATTTAAAAAAATCATTTCAGCTGAAAACATGATAACTAAAATTCTGTCTTTTTTCCTGTATTTAGGTTCGTGACAATAAGAAGTTAAGAGTAAATGCTGTTATTGCCCCTAAAATTTCACATGCAGACAAAGCACCTTCAAGATCTCTGAATGAGCTAAAGTAAGTTAAAAATACTATTAGAACTAATTAATTAGCCTTTAATCCTTTATTCCCAGCACGTGGGGGTGGGGGTGAGGTGCAGAGGCAGGCAGATCTCTGTGAGTTCAAGGCCAGCCTGGTCTATAGTGAGTTCCAGGCCAGCTGAGGGTATAGGAAGCCCCTGTCTCCAAAAAAAAAAAAAAAAGAACTAATTAATTAGCACTGAATGATCTTATGATCTTAAACGTTTTTGAATTCTCCTCATCATAGGATATTTGTTAGCTGTATTAGTCTCTTAGGAGCTTTACTTATTGGTTGTTGGTGCGTGCGTGCGTGCGTGCGTGTGTGTATGTGTGTGTGTGTGTGTATGTATGTAGACCAGAAGACAGCATCAGGTATTGTTCCTCAGGCACTATCCACCCTCCACTTTTTTCTGTGTGTCGGGGGGTCATACTGGCCTGGAATTTTTACCAAGTAGCTAAGCTATGCAGCCAGTAAGCTCTGAATCTATCTCAGCATCTCTGTTGAGATTTATAAGTGCATGTCAGCCTGCCTGGAATTTTTTTTTTTTTTTGTCTTTTTGAGACAGGATCTCCTTGTAGCCCCAGCTGGCCTGGAACTCGCTATATAGACCAGGCTGGCCTCCAACTCACAGAGATCCGCCTGCCTCTGCCTCCCAAGTGCTGGGATTAAAGGCATGCACCACCACATCCTGCTGCCTGGATTTTTTTATGTGGGCTTTAGAGATTCAACTTAGGTCCACTGCACCCAAATTTTTTTTAATTCTACTCTAGGGATGGAACTCGGGTTTTGTGCTTGCAAGAGAAGCATCTCATCAACTGTACTATCTCCTCAGCCCAATAATCAAGTTTTTAGAGAGGTATTTTCAGAAGAAAAATTAAATCAGTACTTTTCTTTCCAGACAGTATGGATTTTTCTCTTATTTACGAGAGTTGTTTGATGCACCTGATCCTGTAATGAGTTACCTTTGTTGCCAGTATCATATTCATGAAGTTCCTGTGGGAACTGAAAAGACCAGAGAAAGGATTGAACGGGTAAGAAACACCCTTACCAAAACCTTAGTAGTATTAAAACTTAGATTAAAGTAAAACAAAAACTTTCAGAATAAGTACAATATTCTGTTGTTTTTAAACGTGCAGAAATTTGTATTTAAGAACTGTAATGTGACATGTAACAATGACTGTTGAGTAATATTTTGTAAAAAAAAAAAAGTGTAGATAGAGAGATAGATAATGGTGTTAACTAGAATAAAGTAAATACATTACTTTTAGGGGAACTGAATAAAGTTAAAACCTGGAAAGATACCCGAATGTTCTTAGCTGATTCAGCCTTGCTTGATATAAGCAACACTAGTGATTTAATCATTAAAATTCTTACATTCTAGATTATCTTTCAAGGAAATTATACTTTAGAATGGTAGCCTGGGGTATAAGTCGATTCTGGTAAGCCCTTACCTCTTAAAACTTCTATTTAAGATTATCTCAATATATTATTAGCTACTTTTTCTAATATCTAATTTTCTTCACAAATAATAGCCATAAAAATTTAGTTGCTAAATTCTTGGAATACTGTTCAGAATTTTCTTCTTATAGGCCTTCAAAGCACTTATGGATTTTTTTTCTCTTTTCAGAGAAACAGAAACAGAACAAATCTCCTAGGATGGGTTTTTGTTTTTGTTTGTGAGGGTTTTTGTTGTTTTGGAGCAGGATCTCAAGTTCCCAGGCTAACCCTGGTTGAACTCCTCTGTCTCCTACTCTGTCTCCCAAATACTGGGATCACAGGTGTGCTTGGACAGTTTTTCACATTATCAAGTTGCCATTTTTAATACAGTGCATAAACGTCTAAGAAACAGTTGTAGACCTACCTATACTTTGTGATACTGAGTTTATTTTCTAACAGCCAGTGTACAAGTATTGTAACAGCGTTCATTTGGGACTCTGTACTTCACTAACAGAAGACAGAAACGAGGTTTCTAACCAACTTACTCTTCAAAACTGGGTTACTTGTAACAGGTTGCCTGTGCCTTTAGTTAAAAGTATGATAATATTTAATAAGTCAGTGAGTGAGTGAATGAATGAATGCGATCATATTGTATGAATGAATGAATGAATGAGATCATTTTGTTAGGAGATCATCTGCAGTAACCAAAGGTGTATATCTCTAGTGTCTTAGTTCACTGAGGCAGTAAAAAGAGAAAATAGACCAAACCAGTCTCTGCCATAACTTCAAAGATAGAATATCTCTGAAAGTAAGGATAGCAGAAATTCTTTACTAATACAGAAACGCTGTCTTCTTAGGAGGCTTGGAAAGAGTTTTCATAGCTTTGCTTTGTGACAGAAGGCAGCAATGACTAGACCTGGAAATTTCATTTCTCTGAACATTGCTTAGGTTGAATTATTTTTATATTCTTTTAGCATTTTAAGTTGCAAAGAGCACTTTTTAATACTACTGCTTGAATTAGAGAAATAGTCAATTTGTATAATTTACATTAAAGTCAGTTCAGGCTGGAGAGAAGGATCAGTGGTTAAGAGCACTGACTGCTCTTGCAGAGGACCCGGATTCGATTCCCAGCATCCACGTGAACATGATGGCTAACAACCATCCGTAACTCCAGTTCCAGGGGATCCGCCTTTTTTCTGACCTCCTCGGGCATTGCACAACACGGGTGCGCTTGCACACATGCAGGCAATGTACTCATACACATAAAAGAAAAATAACAAATAAAAAAAAGGAAGTCAATCCTTTCCTTCCCCTTTATTCTCGATTATTTTTCATTTGCTGTAATTCTTTGGAGTTGTAATTTATTTTTCTTTCAAATGCCTTAAAATATTTGGGGGAGGGGGCAAACGCCTGGATTCTGAGATGCATTCCCAGCCCAAGTAAGGTTTTTTATTAAATGTAGTAAGTGTTCTAAATACCTGATTGTCCCATTGTTCAGTGTACTGTTCTTTATATGAAAATATATTAAATTATGGAACTTTTCAGTTGTTAATACAATAAAGCCATGTTAGGAAGATTTCAAACATTTGATAAAGCTCTGGCATCTTAACTAACTTTCAGCGTATACAAAGTTTTTTAAAGGAAATTCACTATAGCCATAATTGTTTGTTTCATGTGTAGATATTGTAACTATCACTGTATTTATTCCTTAGAATAAAAATATATTCTTCAGTGTGTGTATATTTTATAATCAAGTCTTGACATTTCAAGTTCTTTAACAGTGATTATAGATTATTTATGAGATTGTTCTTTTTTTTTTTTTTTTTTTTGAGGAAGGTTTCTTTTTGAGATAGAGTCTCAGTCTACACAGCCCTTGGGCTCACTATATAGCCAAGGATAACCTTGAACTGATTCTTTTCCTTCCCCCTCAAAAGTGCTGAGATTACAGGAATATGCCACTCTACCCAGCTTCCTCCCATTAATTGTTAAGACTCTCCTTTTTGGTGAAGTTGTCTGCTGGCCTCCTCAGCTTGAAATGTTCTTCCTTTCTGCTAGGATGCCCTTCTCACTATCTCATGTCAGGTCAGTTTCAACCTAAAACTTGTTTTTAAGAAACATCTCTTTATTGCAAATTATTCAAGATTTAGGATGCCAGCTTATACCCTGTTGCCCCATTATGCTTAAAAAGTCTTATCTTCACTTAGACTAGAAACTTCTCCAGAGAAACAAACCTTAATACTCTTGGTTATGAACCTTCAGAGACTGAAGGAAAAAAATGCATCCCAACAGCCTAGTCAGAGTAAATATACACAGTCACATTAATAATGCCATGGTGTTTAATAAAAACTCTTTGAAGTCCATGAAAAATACTTTCATTTAAAATTCTAAATACAGAGAAGTGTAAGATTATATACCTTTGAACAATATAATCTAGGAGTAGAGGGGTGGAGAGGTGGCTCAGCACTTAAGAGCACTGGCTGCTCTTGCTGAGGACCCAGGTTCTATTTTCAGCACCTATATGGTGGCCAACAACCATCTGAAACTCCAGTACCAGAGAAATCTCATATCCTCTTCTGACTTCCATGGGCATTGCAGGACAGAGGTGCACTTACACATGTGCAGGCGGTGTACTCATACAAATAAAAATAATAAAATATTTTTTAAAATGAAAAAAGTCTAGGGGAGGAGAAAGTAAACTATTTAGCTAGATACCATATGTCAGTCTACTGGCGCTTGGCTCTTAGCATGTCTTAGATAAAGCTCCCAAGCTAAGCTTATTTGGGAGAGAAGTTAGATGAAGTCCAAGGATAGCCAACTTTGCCAGTTATTTAGCTTTCTCTGAATTCTCTTTTATGTTGTTTTTTAAAACATTTGCCTCAGATATAGATCACTATTTTAGAAATGTTGGACAGGTTGTTCTTAAATCTAGTATATTTTGATCTTTCAGAGTTCACTGGGTTTATGTTTTTGATTCTTTAGTCCTTTAAAACTATGTAGCATAATCGTTATTAGATAATCATGAGTTCTTGCTTTACATTGTAGGTAATACAAGAAACCCGATTAAAACAAATTTATACAGCAGAAGAAAAGTATGTGTTAAAAACTTCATTTTATTCAAATAAAGTTATTTCTAGTAATACATCCCTGAAAGTGGCCCAGTTTCTCACAGTCACTGTAGATCTTGAGCAGAGAAGACACTTGGAAGAACAGCTGAAGGTTAGTGAACTTGCTATGCTATTAGAACATTAACTGGATTTTTCATACTGTAGCATTATAATTTTTTTAACAATTTTGAATTGTTTTCCCACAGGAAATTAATAGAAAATTGCAAGCTGTAGAATCAGGATTGATTACCTTACGTGATACAACCAGACATCTTGAACTCAAAGACAATGAACTTAGACTGAAGAAGAAAGAACTTCTTGAAAGAAAAACCAAAAAAAGACAACTGGAGCAAAAAATTAGTTCCAAGTTGGGAAGGTATCATTTAGCTTTTGGGAAGGGGAGTGAAACGAAAACTGCATGAGTGATTACTGAGTAAATCCTAGAAGGTCAATACAATTCCCACAGGCACATTTTGCAGTGATTTCTAAAGTTTTAATATTGCTACTCAAATCTCTTTAGTTGAAGTCAGCTGGGTTTTCTTGTCTGCCTCTATGTTCAGTCCATTTTGAAATATTTTTTTGAAATTAAATGAAGAAAATCAGGTTTCACATAGATGCATAGTTTAATAAAGGGAACAGTAGTTAATACACTTTTCAAATAATTGTGATTATTCTCTTTTAATACTGTGTCAGATTTTGCCATTATGGAGGTATATTGTTTGAAAAAGGTATTAATACGTTTTTCAAATAATTATGGATATTCTTTACTACTATGTCCAGCTTACCAAAGTGTAATTATATGTTAAAGTTTAATTGCAATGTAGAATCTGCAGTCATGCCAGTGAACTTTTTCACTCTGCTAGGTTAAAATCCATTGCCCTTTCAGTGGATATTTTATTCAGAATTTTTATAACATTTTTCATTATTGTTTGTAGAATATTATCAGATATTGATTCATTTTATTATATAACAGCAAAGAAAAGGTTACTCGTCCTTATATTTTTATTTGTATTTTATGTGTATGAGTGTATTGCCTGCATGTAGGTAGGTGCACCTGTGCTGTGCATTCATTGCCTATGGAGGACAGAAGAGAGTGTTGCATGCCCTGGAACTGGAGTTACAGTTATTAGCTGCCATGTGGGTGCTGGGTATCAAATCTCTGCAGGAGCAGCCAGTACTTTTAACCACTGAGCCATCTCTCCAGCCCCATCACATTGATCAAAGATCCAATAAGAAAAGTCTATCAATTAAGCTCATAGTGGTAGGTAAAAACTTTCAGAAATTCTAGTTTTTATTGACAGTTTTAATTTTAGCATTTGTGACAAATAATATAGGTCATTTTAATGGTAGGCTCACTTTATTACTTTCTAGCAAGGGGAGGGGCGCATAGCCAAAAATTCTCTCTTTCTCTTTTTTTTTGTGGGGGGGAGTCTTTTTGAGAGAGTCTCCCTGTAGCCCCATCTGGCTTGGAACTCACTGTGTAGACCAGGCTGGCCTAGAACTCACAGAGATTCACTGCCTCTGCCTCCTGAGTGCGGGGATTGTGTGTGCCACCACACACCGCTCCAAAAAGTCTTTTGTGTGTGTGTGTGTGTGTGTATGTGTGTGTGTGTGTATATGAGTATATTGCCTGCATCTCTGTAAGTGCACCCATGTTGAACAATGCCCACAGAGGTCAGAGGAAAGCATCAGATTCCCCTGGAACTGGAGTTATAGGTGGTTGTTAGCTACCATGTGGGTGTTGGGAATCGAACCCTGGTCCTCTGCAAGAACAGTCAAGTGTTCTTAACTGCTGAGCCATCTCTCCAGCCCCCCAAAATTCAGTTCTTAATAACCATAGTTTATCTTTCCCGTGTAAAAATGGAATGCTTCTTAAAAAAAAAAGTCTAGTCTAAGCTCCAAGTTGAAACAGTTATATATTAAGTGTTTCTCCTTGTAACAACTCTTATTTTTATATATAGCAGAAATGCTTGAAGTGCTATAAAGAATAGTAGATAGACATATACTCGGGATTTAAGATTTTTAGAAATCTGTTAATTTTAAAGCCAGCATTTTAAAATACAGGGCATTGGGACACTTCTACAGTCTCAGCACTTGGAATGCTACAGCAGGAAAATTATGAGTTCAAGACTTGTTTGAGCTACATAAGGAGACTGTCTCCCGAAATAATAAGATATGACTGCATGACAGAAGAAATCTTAGGCCCCCAGTGCGTACTCTCTGTTCCCACCACTTTGATTCATTCCAAAGCACTAGAATTTTTACTTGCTATTGCTCTTGCAGCATCAGTGAAATGTCAACAGTGAGAAAGGGAGTTGTTTTTCATTACTATGAAGATAATTTTGGCCTCACGGATGCCTTGAAGTAATTTTAGGGATCCCAGGAGACTGGGTACATGCTTGTGTTCCTACTGAGTTTAAAGTAGGAGGAGAAGGAAGGAAAAGGTATAGACAGAAAAAATATCAAATAAGTGTATTTTCTGGCCAGTTTTGAAACAGGGAAGAAAGAAAATTATATTGATTTTTTATAGAATAGAATGGGCACCTGACTTTGTCTCCCTTGTTTAGTTGTATTGATCTTTTTTACAATTAGGGTTATATCTACCTAACCATACCAGTCTTCTAATGTACCAAGCATTATATAAAATGTGAATGTTAAGTCTTCCAAAAAGAAAACCAGTAGCTTACTATAAGAGCCAAGGTAGCCATTCTCAGAACTGTGTGTATATGTAAACTATAATAAATATGATGAATGTCAAAACTAGGGAAAAGCAGCATGGCTTCCATCAAGGTTTTTCCCACATTCAACCATGACCTAGCTTTTCCTTGCTTGTTGTCCTTGTAAAAAAAAAAAAAAAATTTTGAGATAGTGACTTGCCTTGCTGTCCTGAAACTTGCTGTGTAAACCAAATTGGCCTTCAACTCACAGAAATCCACTTGCCTCTGTCTTCCTCCTGAATGCTGGGATTAATGGCATGCACCACCATACCCTTACCAGTTTGTAAATTCTTACCCATAGCATGGAGGTACAGAGATGAGTCTTTTTAATAATGTCAGTTCATTGCCTTCAGTAAGATTTGAGTTCAGCCTTGACCTAATATAGTGTTTCTAAACACATGTTGGATTATATTTAAAGTGCATTAAAATATTTTACTCTTTGTTTTCAATTTTTTTTAATTTATTTTTATTTTATGTGTATGACTTTTGCCTGCATGTATGTAGGTGCACCCATGAGCCATGAGTGCAGTGCCTGAGAAAACCAGAAGAGAGTATTCCTTGGAACTGAAGTTGCGGACTGTTGTTAGCCACCCTGTGGGTGCTGGGAAGTGAACCCAGATACTCTGTTCTGCGAGAGCAGCTAGTGCTCTTAACCACTGAGCCATCTCTCCAGCCCCTATTTTTAATCTTTTTTAAAGCAAATAATTTCCCATTAAGCTTGATGTTAAAAAATAACCTTTGGTATCTTAGTTTTTTTTTTTTTAATTTTAATCCTCATTTATCACTTTCAGGACTTCACTTTAATTCTGTCTTCAGGTATTGACATACCACGTAAACTTACTGTGTGACTGCTATATTTCTCCTTAAATACTGTTGATTTTTGCAACAAAATGGTATTTCCAACCCACTATTTTTTATCCCTGCCTTTATTTACTTTGGATTAGTGTTGTAGTGATCTGACTGAAATCTCCCTGACTAGTTTCTTCTCTCCACTCAGTTCATTCAGAATGCTGTGGCAGAAATGTATTGTTTTGGTCTGTCTGTGTGCTGGTGTGTACCCCATCATTAACATGAAATCTCATCAAACACTACTTGCTTTTAGATGAATTTATGATTATTCAGACTCTTGTTTTCCTCTCCAACATACCCTTCCTTGTACCACCTAGACCACTCTGCAGCATCCACTGTACTTGTTCATTCGTCATCACTGTTGCCATCCTTTCTATGTTTTCCCTTGGAGTAAACATGGTACAGTAGAAAGAACATGAACATAATTTCTGTGCTCTTGGATGATTTGCCTAACTTTTCCAAACCTTGGTTTCTTCATCTTTAAAATTATCGTAATGGTATTTTTAGGACTGTTGTATTGCCCTTTTGGAGGGTGGGGGTAGGGGGTCTCTTGTTACACTGGCTGGCCTCAAGCTCTTTATGCAGCTGAGGATGACTTTGAATTTCTGATGTTCCTACTTCTACCTCTCAAGTGCTGGGATTATAGACATGCACCACCATTCCCAGTTAATGCTGGGGGGATTGAACCGTGGCCTTTGTGTATGTTAGGCAAGCACTCTATCAACTGCATCCCACACCCTTGTATTGACTTTGATTCTGTTTTTTACCTATGGATCGACTCTGCCTTCCATTTTAATGATTGTGTTTCATAAACAATGTTACTAACAGTAACAACAACTTATATTAATAAATCAGTTGTGGGCCAGACGCTGTCCTATGTTGTGTTTATTTTCTCCACAGTTCTACAGAGGGAGTATTATTATTATTGAAATTTATAGATGAAGAAACTACAGCTTGGAAAAGTAACTTGTCTAGTGTCCTACTTATTAATGAATGGCAAAAGGGAAATTAAAAGCTACCTTTCTGACTCCATATCCTTCATCAGCACCATTAGTATTACCAGACTGTGCTAATCACATAGTTCTGCAAATCCATTTTGATCCTGACTGATTGCATTAAGTGTTCTTTAATCTAGGAACTAGCAGTTTATACTTCTGTTTAACATTTCTAAATGTAACCCAGAAAACTGTAGGGGGCGGATCCTAGGACTTTAGGCGTGCGTGGTCCCATACTTAACTCTGATCTCTACACCATTTTGTGTGTCATACAGTATAAAGCTCATGGAACAGGACACCTGTAATCTGGAAGAGGAAGAACGGAAAGCAAGTACCAAAATCAAAGAAATAAATGTTCAGAAAGCAAAGCTTGTTACTGAATTAACAAGCCTAGTTAAGGTAAGGTATTTTCTTGATTCTTGCCAATTTTAAAAATAGCTGCTAGATAGTAAAAGAATAAAAATTTTAGAAGACTATATGGAAGAGAAGATCGTCATTAAAGTTTTAGCTATTTTAGCAGTATTAAGCAAGAGATTTTTATTATTACTTTTAGCTTGCCTTGTTTTTTACTGTTTATAGATAACAAAAATGTTAATTCGTTAAGCCAAATTATTTGTTCCAGATGACTTAAATGCACTAGAAATTTTTTTTAATGGAAAAATGAATGTCACAAAATTCTACAAATAAGTGTTAAGATTAAGGAACACTTTTTGAAATGCACATTCTCTCTTTAAATCAGTGCAGATGAACTGTGCCCTATGTATTTAAAAAAAAAAAAAAAAACTCCAAAGTTAAAGTTTGACTCTAAATAGATACAGATATATAGAAGATCTTGAGGGCTGGTGAGATGGCTTAGCAGGTAAAAGGCACTTGGCCTCCAGGCCTGATGAACTAAATGCTATCTCTAGGACTCACCTAGTGGAAGGAGAAACCTGACTTCCACAAGTTGTCTGCTGACCTCCACATGCATGCCATGGCATAGATGTGTACCCTCCATGAAAATAAATGAATAAATATGACAAAGAAAAGCTATCAAACGTAAAAGTAGGCCTGGGATCTTGAAAAGTACAAATGTTCATGAAAATGTTACAAATTCCCATCTAGAAGTTTAGGTATGCAAAAAGCCCAAAGTGCTTTTCATTATATTTAAAATTTAATTTAGAACCTTGGTCTTTATTCCTTTTTTTAAGTAGTCTTATAAGAATGATTTGATAGAGATGTTAGTCATAGCAGAAAAATGTCATTCTTTCATGATTCATAATTTTTATTTTGGGAAAAAAATGGCATTTTTCATAGTCTAAAATGTAAGTAACTTAAAAACTAAACTCATGGATTTTTTGTTTCTAGAGTTGTACTTCTTTGCATATACAAAAAGTAGATTTAATTCTTCAAAATACTACAATGATCTCTGAGAAGAACAAATTAGAATCAGATTACATGGCTTCATCTTCACAACTACGTGTCACAGAGGTAAGATTTTTTGCCTACATTTTTTATTTTGGGGTTTTAGCCTCTAACCAGTTTGAAAGTATACATCACATATTATCATTTCCAGTTGTTGGGTGCTATGTAATTTGAAGTTTAGAGGCCTTTGGGATGACTCAGGAGGTAAAAGCACCTGCAGTTGCAAGCCTGTCAATCTATGGAGTATGTGTAAAGGTGGAAGGAGAGACCTGACTCCCCAAAGTTGGCCTCTGACCTCCACATGTATGCCATGGCATGCACGTATCTGTACTCTCACACACATAATAATAATTAATAAAATAAAATCTAATGCATCTTCTTAATGAGGAGGCAGTACTTGAAACGTGTAAGAGTAGCTGGATAATCATGACAATTTTTATGCTACTATTTGGCTCTGAAATGATAGAATTGTGCAGAGGGGATGAAGTGCAATGTAGCACGGTAACTTAAATTTTAAAGATCTGACATCATGGTGACCTAACATAGTTAATCATTTTTATTATTGATTTTTGCTGTTATTTTTTAATCTCCAAAGTCCTTTCTCAAACATAGAAGAGCACTTAGAATATTGTAGTAACAACCAACCTGTGAACAGCCTGGTACAGTAACAAAACAAAACTAAGCTTTAAGGGAGTGGAGAGATGGCTCAGCGGTTAAGAGTACTGGCTGCTTGCAGAGGACCCGGGTTCAATTCCCAGCTCCTACATGGCAGCTAATAAGGATCTGTAACTCCAGTTCCAAGGGATCCGATGTCCTCATCTGACCAACTCGGGCATTGTATGACACAGGGCAGGCAATACACTCCTGCACACAAAAAATAAAATTTAAAAAATTAATAAAATAAGAACTATTAATGTGCTGTATTCCTGTTCTGGAACTACCCTCGTAAAGTTAGTACCAAATTGGACAATTTATAAACAGTCCAATAGACTCTTCTTCATATACTAGCTGTAAACTCAAGGTTTCCTACGCTGTACACATCTAATCGCATCTGGCTACCAAATTACTGAATTTCCATGGTCCCTTCATGATTAATAATTCACTAGAATGACACAGAATGCAGAACACTGTTACTTTTATTGTAAGGAAGCATGTACAGCTATGTCTGAAAGGGTCCTAACAGGATGTCTGTATGCTTTTCATGCAGAATTAGAGAATGCTACTCTTGATGTTTCTTTCTGCTCACCAAGCAGGAAACCTGTGTTGCAGTTCCACTACATGAGCCTGATTGGTTCATTGGCCATGTGGTTGAACTTAGTCTCCAGCCCTCCTGTCTGTGAGTTTGAGAAGTTGTGCTGATTTCATACAATCTAAAACTCTAACCATAAGGTTGATCTTTTTGGCATTACCCACTGAGTCACCCCCTTACCATAAACTCAGGTGTGATCCAGGATACTCTTGAATAACAAAGAATCTGTCACTCAATTTCCACGTCTTTAGAGATATCAGTTTTACAAAGTCTAATTACATTCTTTATATTATACACCTGTGGACTCCAGAATACAATTAGGTGACATAAATCAGTAGGCTTATCAAAACTATCCTGAAAATTACCAAAAACTCAAACATCAAACTGCCAAAAGGTACTCATCTTTAAAGAGAGGAGGCCCCATTAGCTGTAGAAAGCTTAGTACTATATGAAATTAGCTGAAACTGAGAGACTGTTACAGACTAGGGAAAGGTATGGTAATGTTAACATTGTCTAGACTTATGACCCTCAAAACTGGATGAAGGGACAGTGTGTACTATGTGGTTAAAAGTCTGCCAGTATAGCTGAAGTATAATTCTCTGAAAACGAAAGATAATAAAAATGGAATATATTTACTATTTGTCCTTTAGATATTATCAAGAGTATTACTTCAGTTGATGTTTAGAACAGGGAAATGAGGAGGTATTTCAGTATTTTCCCCCCACCCAGAAGCTGTAAGGCTGTATGAATACTGTGTAAAGTATTTGCATAAAGAAAATGTACAAAGAAGAGGGGTTAAGGGCAGGGGCAGTAGAATACTTAGATGTTTTGTTTAAAAATAAACATAAAAATCACTGTGACAGAATTCATTAAAATCACATTGATGACATGCCTATAATTCTAGCACTTGGGAGGCTGAGGCAGGAGAATTACTTGAGCTCAAGAGTTGACAGACCTAATTTTAACAATTGATAGACCCCAAGACCCCATCTCAAATAAATTAAGACCAAGCATCAGTCATGGCATTTAATTTTAATGGCTATAATTTCTACTAAAAAAATGATTTGAATTCTAAAATGTATAGAATATAAAAGGTATGCGTTAAAAGAACAAATTCAGAAAAGTTAAAAATAGAAGAATGGTAGGTACAATCCTTTAAAAGTGATGGAAGTGTCACATTGGACACAGTAATGTTAACACAGCTCTGTAGATAACTCGCAGTCACTGATTATACAAAAACTTTATGATACGTAAATTATACTTCAGGAAGTCTATTAAATAAATGGCTAGAGGGGCTGGAGAGATGGCTCAGCGGTTTAAGAACACTGATTATTCTTGCAGAAGACCAGGGTTTGAATCCCAGCATCCACATGGCAGCTAACAACTGTTCATAACTCCAGTCCAGGGGATCTGACAGCCTCTTTTGACCTCCACGGGCATTGCTGGACACGGGTGCCCTTACCTACACGCAGGCAGTACACACATACACATTAAAAAAAAAAAAAAAGAGAGAGAGAGAAAATTTAAAAAATAAAATAAATGGCTAGAAACTAAAATCTTACTATTTCAGTATACCTTTAGGAAGTTATTAGCACTTTCTATATTACTAAATGAAAATAGAAAGGGGCAAAGGCATACAGTCTTTTACTACTTTCAAAGAGCCTGGGAGGGCTGTGCCTGTATGCTTATTGAACAATAGCACTGCTAGCTAGCACCGTTTCTTTTAATTGTTCTTGGACATAGAAGATTGGGTTAAAAGCTATATTCATTTAAATTCTTACGGTTTTTTTCTACTTTGGAATAACGTATGAACAAAATTAATTTTTCTTCAAGAGAAACAGCAAGAGCAAAATGAAACAAACACATCTTTGTTTTAAATTAGCAAAGAAAAAATTATTCTAGATGGTTTAACACAAAAATTTGATTTGAAACACAAAAATAATTTCAGAAACTCTTATATTGTTTTTAACAGTTAAGCTGTTAGTAACATTTGTGGTGTTATTCTTTTTAAAATATGAGGAAATACTAGGCATGGTGAGTGTACATCTTTAATCCCAGCACTCGGAAGGCAGAAGCAGGAGGATCTCTGAGAGTTCAAGGCTAACCATTGCAACATAGTGAGACATCCCACCACCACCATTAAAAGGGGGAAATAAATGATGCCTTTAGCATTTTTAGCCTAAAAGACTTAGATGTACAGTAAGAAAATTAAACAGTAAAAAACTAGCCAGGTGTGGTAACACATGCCTTTAATCCCAGGACTCAGGAGAAAGAGGCAGGCAGCTCTCTGTGAGTTCAAGAGCATCCTGGTCTACATAGTAAGTTCCAGGCCAGCTGGGGCTACAGGGACTCTATATCAAAAAGAATGATAGATAGATAGATAGATAGATGGATGGATGGATGGATGGATGGATGGATGGATGATAGATTTTGAGTTGGAAATAATCAGAACAAGTTCGCATATTTTCTGTAAACTGGAGAAAAAAACCAAGCCCAGCATGGTTGCACAGAGCTTTAATGCTGATGCTCAGGAGACCGAGTCAGTTTGAAAGCACTCTGAGCTGTGTAGTGTACCATGTCTCAAAAAGAAATTTAAAAATTCTAAAGCAAACCAAAAGTTTACTCATTCTATATACATGCTCGCTAATATTTTGTACTAAAATGGCTCATTGGAGAAAGTGACTGACTCCAGATCCAGGAAGAGAAATGTATGTGTAAGTAATCTTAAGTAGACCTTGAACATTTTGACATACCCGGGAGTGAAAATAAGTAATCTGAAATGACTTAATTGTATAACTGAGGAACCTAAGTGAAGACTTTGTGACCGTAGGTGATAGGGTAATAAATGGAAACATACCCACATGTCTAAACCCTCAAAGTTAAAATGATACCAAAAAATAATACTGATCCCTCCAGAGGGTATTTCGGAAAAACAGCTTATTATTTTTGAAAAATTCTAGAGAATTTCGCATTCATCTTCCGTTTCTTATGTGAACTCTAATTGGGGTCTAGAAATAAATGGAGGTTCCTCTTTATAAAAGTATCCTAAGACTTGAAGAAATTGGAGTATTACTACTTTGCAGCTGCTGATCAGGTAGTATGCTATGTTAGCTACTAACATCACAGAAAGTCAGTATTTACAAGTATCCAGTGACACGGTACCACTTAAAGAACAGATTATGTGAAATAATCAAATTTCAGTCAGTGTAAGCCTTCTCAGCATTATGGGTGTTTTGTATTGGGTAATTCTTTCTGTGAGAGACATTATCTTCTGCATTATAGGCTATTTAGCAGTACCACTGACAGCTCTACCTGATAGGTACCAATAATAACACACCAGTAGTGGTTATCAACAATACCTGAACACTTTGCCGCATACACCCTAGAGAACAGTTACTCCAGTAGAGAACCATAGATTTAAAACTATAGTTTACAAGAATTACAAGAAAGCAAGAAATGAGCTGGGTAGATGATTAGTGGGCAAGGTGCTTGCCATGCAATCATGAGAGCCTAATTTAGATCCCCTGCACCCATGTAAAATGCCAGGCATTTGTGTATCACCCCAAGTGCCCGGGGTGTAGAGACCAGTGAATCCCTGTGGGTCACTGACCAGCCAGTCTAGCTGAAACTGAGCTCTAGTTGAGAGACCTTGTCTGACAAAATAAGTTGGAGAGTGATAGAGAAATATACCCATGACCTCTACACATGCATGCACACATAAACATCATCATGTATTGCACACACATACACACACACAAAACTGCCTTATGAGTTTGGGGAACCAAACCCTAGTCCTCTGTAAGAGCAACAAGTGCCCTTAACTGCTGAGCCATTTCTAGTCCTATCACGGTTTTTTTCTTTTATAGAGACTCAGTCAAGACACTGCTTTGAGTCTCAGAAGAGACTTTGGACTTTTTGTGTGTCTGTGTGTGTAGGCCAGAGATCAACCTTGGATATTTTTCTTTGGATACCATCCACCTTGATTTTTGAGACCAGGCTTCTCACTGGCCTTGAGCTCACCAATTAGGCTAACTCAGGTCCTCCTGTTTGTGTGACAAACACTTTACCAGCTGAAGTAGCTCCCTGATCCCAAAGACTTTGGACTTTTAAACAGTATGATAACTGTTAAGATTTGGGGAACTCATACGGATGAACTAAATGTATTCTGTATTATGAGATGGCCGTTAGTCTTTGAGGACCAAGGGTGTAATGTTATTAAATGTGATGTGCTTTGGCATTAGGTAGATGAGGGGTAGGTTTGTGATTGTTAATCTTCATTGTTAACATGACTGGATTTTGAATCATACAAGAGACACACTTTTTCCTCCAGAGGCAGAGGTAGGTAGATTTCTGTGAGATGGAGGCCATCCTGGTCCACATGGTGAGTTCCAGGCAGGCTGGGACTAGGGAGACCCTGTCAAAACAAAAAGACACACCTCTTGGCATATCTTTGAGGGCATTTCTAGATAGCTTTAAGAAGGGAGTATAGGTAGCACCATCCTGTTGACCAGGCTTCTAGACTGAATAAAAAGAAGGAAAGGAGGAAGCTCGCTGAGCACTAGCATATTCCCCTTTGCTGCTGGGTTGACTCCGCAGACCAAATTGTACCTGTTACCATACCTTCCCTACCATGATGGGCTGCATTCCTCTGATCTTTGAGGCAAAATAAACTCTCCCAAGTTACTTTTTGTCAGGAATTTGATCATAGTAATGAGAACAGTTACTAATACACCAAGTGAATTTTATCCAGAGGTACAAGATTGGTTTAGCATTTAAAAATTCATCACTGTAATTTACCATGTTAATATAGTAAAACAGGTTGACAAGAATTTCAGTATGGGTTATATTCATGAGGGTTCCTGTGGATAGCTGGGATTTGATACTTTCTCAAATAGCATAGTAGATTCCAGATCAATAGAAGATTGGAGAGAATAGGGATAAAGAAAGGGACAGTGTCACAACCTTCTGGAATGTTTTCAAGGACAAATTACTAAGATGACTGAATTCACAGGTCACAGATTTCTGTTATTCTTGACAGTGATTAGGTTTCCTAAGCACTCTGGGCTGCATTATTACATCATTATCAGCAGCTATGCATAGGATAACTGCCTAGCTTGCGGGGGTATTGTGATAATCATTTTAATGTACATCATGGTGCTTAGTATAGCATCATAAAGAAAAAATTTTTAAGAATATAGCTGATGTTTAATTTTTGTTTTGTTTTTTGTACTAGGGGAGGGTAGTAGGAGGAACATACATGTGCCATGACACACATGTGGAAATCAGAAGAAAACTTGTGAAAGTCACTTCTCTTTTACTATTTTGTGGATCCCAGGCATCAAACTCAGGTCATCAGGCTTGGTAGCAAACACCTTTACATGCTGAGTCATTTTGCCAGTTCTGATGTTTATTTTTTAAGCCATATATATATTGAAACATGCTTTTACATCAAAGGTAGCTGACTGAATATGACATCCACACAGTTCAGCCTTATGAATCTTACCCTAATAAGTTTGGTTTTTACAGTGTTAAAGATAGTTCTGTAGGCTGGGCTTTGCAGGAGAGTCCTATAAAACCCTGCTATTTGAGAGGTTGTAACAGAAGGATCATGAGTGCGAACCAGCCTGGGCTACAAAGCAAGTTCAGGGTCAGCCTCTGAGCCACATAGTAAGAACCTGTCTCAGAATTTTAAGAAAGTTAAAAAAAAAAAAAAAAAAAAAGAAAAGAAAAAATTCCTCAAGATAGAGCCCAATTGTAGAGCCAGGTGCCTAGCACTCACATGGCCCTAGGTCCAGTCCTCAGCACCAAAAAAGAGACAGAGAAAGAATTAGCATGAGAGAGGGAGAATAGGTTTTAAAGATAGTGTGCTGCCAGAAGGAGTTGTGTTTGTTTTAAAAGTATGAACTTATATTAATATTAGTTGTAAGAATTAGAAAGCTGGGCGTGGTGGCACACACCTTTAATCCCAGCACTTGGGAGGCAGAAGCAAGCGAATCTCTGTGAGTTCGAGGCCAGCCTGGTCTACATAGTGAGTTCCAGGTCAGCTGAGGCTACAGGGAGACCCTGTCTCAAAAAAGACCAAAAAAAATAAGAATTAGAAATGGTTAATATAGTTGGTTTCTTCAGTCTAATACTAAATTTAGGAATTCTGTGCATTTTACCCAACCTTCTCTTTTCTACCTACGTGCAAACCTCCCCACAAAAAACCAAACCAAACAACAACAAAAAGAATGTCGGAGGATTTTCTTTTTTTTTTAACATACATATAGCTTGTGTATTGTACACAATTCTTTTTTAAAATGCTGTTATAATTTTAAGCATCTCTTATCTGAAAATGTTTGTGCCCAGAAATATTTCTCATTTCAGATTTTGGAGATTTGGATTAAACATAATGAAATTGATTAGGGATTGAAGGCAAAACACAAATCACATTTATGTTTCATGTACACATATATACAGCCACTTGTGGTATCATGTCAGCGTTTGAGATTGGAAACTCAGATTGTTGATAGTGATGCTCAGGCTGTATTGCCGCTATCTCATTGTTATAAGATTAGAAAAATCTAAAATTACAATCTTGTGTATTATAAAGTCAGCTTAGATGCTTTTTTTTGGTCTTTTTTGAGACAAGGGTCCCCCTGCAGCCCCAGCTGGCCTGGAACTCACTATGTAGACCAGGCAGGCCTTGAACTCACAGAGATCCGCCTGCCTCTGCCTCATACTGTTTTTTAAATTTCAATTTACTAGCAACATTTCAAGTTGGCATTTAAGAAAAAGATTAAGTTTCTGTATTTTAAAATACGTGTTCTGTTATCTAAGACATAGCATTTGAATTAGAAGTCAGTTAAGTTGGAGCTGAGGGTATAGGAATACTCCCAACAGTCCCCATGCTGAAAAATTAAGAAATATGTTCATTTATAGTTAGTGTTTTAGTAAAATGTCATTCTACTTAGAATTTAGGTGTAATTCTGAAAGTGATTTTTTATTTTGTTTGAATCTTACTTTAATCAGTTGTTAAATAAAACAAAAACTGTGAGTAATTTTTTCTTCCACAAGAGGGCCTTCTTAGAAAAGCTTTTCCTTATTTAATGTCAAGGTATTTCTGTACAACTTTTCTGACACCTGAACTTTCTTTAGAAAGAATTTCAGAGAAAAACTAATGCTCATTTCTTCTGGCTATATACTTACAAAGTAGTCTTCTGAAATGTTAATAGTTATTTTGTAAATTTTGCGATTTTTCTCCTCCTGCCTTAAAGAAATGCGTTATTTTCTATTCTCAGCTGTTTAAGGCTGAACTCAAAGCAGGAATCTAAAGACTTCTCATTAGCTTGACTTTATAGGTTTATCTTATATAATTGTATATCCCTTTTTTCTGTCTACCTCCCCCCAACAAAACTCAAGAATTGTGGTTTAAAACGAACAGGGCTATGTGAAGAGATATTATCACAAACAAATATGTATAGAAAAAAGGTTTTTTCAGATAAAGATTTTATTAAACATATGTCACCAAGCAGAAAGTATTAAAGGGGTTTTGTTCTCAGTCCAGAGCTTCAGATAATCAGCTCAGTGATATTTCTATTCCTGTAATGCCCTACTACTTCATTTTAGCAAAGTCCAGAGGAACAGGAGACAGGAATAAAAGTCATTAGGAGTGTTTAGTTCCTACCCAGATGTCCCTTGTTTTACATTGCCTGAGAACACTTACCCTTTGAGAGCAAAGTAGGGTAAATGGGAGTCTTGAATATTTCTTTTATTTTTCTCAGGCTATAGAAAATTTATTCAAAGAAAACAAACTACGTGGTTATTATAAAGGCAGGCTTGCTTTTATTTTTAGTTCAATCCAGTATATATCCTTTTACTTTTCATAACTACTATTTTGCTTCAGTTTACTTACTGTCAAATTTGTGTTCATAAATCACCCAAAGACCTTGTTAATGATACAGCTGTCCAAGTCTTATTCTCACAGATGTTAACCAGACTTGGGATGTGGCTAGGGCATCAACCTCCTAGCAGACTGTAGTTTAAAGTTTAGTACAGAGAGTAAAATAATCCTGTTTTCTTTCTTAGAAACCTGATCACCACTATTTCTGTAACCTTGGACAATTTTCTTAATGCCTCTCAGCCATACCTAAAAGAAGAGAGAACATGTGTGGCTCTCTCTCCTCCAGCCGTATTAGGTTACTTGTCCCCTAAATAAGCACATCTTTGAGACTTCTGTGCCATTAGATGCATAATCATTTATCCTTGGCAGTTGCTTCTTTAGTAACTTTTCTCCTTTAAAACTGTAGGGTTGGCACAGCTTCTGTGACCACTCTGGCCTTCCTACATTCCCTTCCCTACTTATGTACTCTTTCCAGACAGCTCCTACTGAGAAGCATTATATTGTAATGAAAAGAACATGTGTCCTATAGAGCGGCATGGTTACTCATGACTGTAACCCCAGCACTTGGAAGGTAGGAAGATCAGAGGTTCCAAGGCCAATCCAGCTACATAGCTCCTGGGCTGCATGAGACCCTATCTCAAAGGAGGAGAGATTTCTCAGTGGTTAAGAGCACTGGACGCACTTCAGAGGATCAAGCTTCAGTTCCAGCACCCATGTTGTAGTTAAGAACTGCAATATGATCCAGGGGATCCAGGGCCTCTCTTCTGGCTTCCGTGGGCATTGCATGACATGGGTGCACTTACATTCATGCAGGCAAAACATTCATACACAAAATATTAAAATAAATAAATAATAATAATAAAAGGGGGCTCTAATAGGCAGGCATGAATGTGAATTGTGACAACCTCTGACTAAATGTGTAAGCTTAAACAAGTTTAATTCTTTTTAAAGCATGTAATGAGAATAATGTTACTTTGCAGTGTTATGAAAAATAAGATGCAAAATCTGGGCATAGGGGTGCATGACTGTAATCCCCATACTTCGGAAACAGAAGCAGGAGGAACAGGAATTCAAAGGCAGACTTGACTACATAACAAGTTTGAAGCCAGCCTGGGCTACATGAGACCCTGCTTTAATACACATACACATACACACGCACGCACGCAGTGTATGAGAAGCACCTAGCCAAGGACATAACACACAAAAGCATTAAGTAAATAAGTGCCTCTTTTGTTGTGATTCTGTGTGTCTTTCTGCATATTGGCCTTGCAGTGCTTAATACAGAGTATATTGGCATCTTGTACATTTCTTTCATTATATGGTGAAAGAATTAAATTCATGAATAATAGATAAAAGACACTTGAAAAGCTATCTCATTTAAAAGTTTTCATTTGAGTGCTGTTTTCTTATATAAAGCCTATGTACTACATACTGCAGATCTCATTAAACATTCAGGAGGTAAGTTTTAGAACTATTATATGTTTGAGAAATGCTGAGTTGTTAATGTTCTGATGGATGTATTTTAAATTTTAATTTAAAATTTTACCTTCATAACACAAGCAGCCTTTGAGATATGGTTTAAGTGATATGGTTATTATAATCAGAATTCAATAATTTTATTGAATATATGATAGTTTAATATAATAAGCTTCCAATTTAGTGGTAACAAGTTTCAAAAATATTTACTTTTATCTTCTCATAAAAGCAACACTTTGTGGATTTGGATGAAAATAGACAAAGGTTGTTGCAGAAATGCAAGGAACTTATGAAGAGAGCAAGGCAAGTATGTAACCTGAGTGCAGAGCAACCTGTTCCTCAAGAATATCAGACAGTAAGTATAAAAGTATACAATGCTCCGTTTGTCCCAAGCATAGCAATAGGACATGAAAAACATGAAGTGCTATTTAAAAATAATGCTTTTCCCCAGTTTTGAACTGTATGTCTTGTACATAAAGTAATTTTGCTTAACATTTCCTCAGATCTAGTCACCAGTCTTTGCTAAGTATTAAAATTCTTAAAACATAAGAATTACCTTCAAAATTAAAACATAACATTCTTTCTTACAATAAAAGTGGGCCTTTCCCCCTTAAACTAAACTATCTGTAAGTTGTGTAGTTGGGAGTATGAAATATTCTTGGAAACATAAATTATAGTTTTTCATGGAAAATAGTAATTTGTATTTAAGAAACAGTAAGTAGGGGTGATATGTAGAAAACACAAAGACAAACTAAAAGTGTTTCCCTAGAATTGAGGTATTTGATTAGAATTCATGGGGTGCTGAATCTTAGAGCTGACACTTTCTTTAAGCTATATTTTATAGGCTGACATGTCACTAGTGAAGCTAAGAAGTGCTGCCCTTCAGCTGACATCCACTCACTCTGTGTTGGTGTCCCTAGGTTATCCAAAGAGGGAATCCTTCTTTACATCCTAGTCAAAGTGTCATCAACATAAATCTATAACATGTATATTTAAATAATGGTATTTATGCACCTTTTTTATTCTTAGTTTTCAATGTATCAGTTTAGCTGGGCATGGTGGTAGACACCTTTGATCTTAGCACTTGGAAGGCAGAGACAGATGGATCTCTGTGAGTTGGAAGCCAGCCTGAATTACATGGTGTGATGTGGACCAGCTGGGACTGCAGGGAGACCCTGTCTCAAAAAAAAACAAAAAAATAATGTCAATTTTAATAGATGATGAAATGTCCACTAAAGATATAAACAGAGCTGGAAAAAAAAAAAAGACTACTGTGGATTTTAATTGTCAGATCCTCAAACATTTTATTTTATGGTATCAGACACAGAGCCCACAGAGCATGGATTTGATTGGTTTATAATAAGAATTCATTGGAAGCTGGGTGTGGTAGTACATGGCCTTTCATCCCATTACTTGGGAATCAGAGGCAAGCAAGTAAATCTCTGTAAGATTGAAGCCATCCTTGTCTACATAGTAAGTTCCAGGCCAGCTGGGGCTATGGGGAGACCCTGACTCAAAAAGACCAGGGGTAAAAAAAGAATTCAGTAGAAATTTGCAAAACTAGTTGAGAAGTTTATTTCAAAAGATAATACTAGACCTTCTGTACAACATATTGCATCTTCATAAAGTAAATATTAGTGTAATACGTACACTGATTTTTTTTTTTTTTTTTTGGTTTTTTTTGAGATAGGGTCTCCCTGTAGTCCCAGCTGTCCTGGAATTCATCATGTAGACCAGGCTGGCCTAGAACTCACAAAGATCCACCTGCCTCTGCCTCCCAAGTGCTGGGACTAAAGGTGTGTGCCACCATGCCTGGCTTGATTTTTTTTTTTTTTTTTCGTTTAGAAATATCCTGATTTGTCCCAATTTACACTTTTGGTGTGGGGGCTGGGCATGTTGGCACTTGCATATATTCATTAAGAAATTGATTGGTTAGCTGAACATGCTGGCGCACTCCTTTAATCCCAGCACTCGGGAGGCAGAGGCAGGTGGCTCTCTGTGAGTTCGAGACCAGCTTGGTCCACATAGTGAGTTCCAGGCCAGCTGGGGCTAGTAGACCCTGTCTCAAAAAGACCAAAAAAAAAAAAAAAGAAAAGAAAAAGAAATTGATTGGTTGACATGTACAAATATTAAATAGGACAGACATGCTTCTTTCTCCAGTGAAACTTGTTCTCTGATCTTGAGAATAGAGCAAACAAAATCAAAAGGCAAATAGATAAGGTCAGGCAGCAAGAGATGCTAAGAAGAAAAATAAACATAAGGAATAAAGTGGGGAGGGGGTAGGTAGCTGGTTAGGGGATGGTTCCTTTGAGAAATAGGTACTAGTTTGGATAAATCCTAAATGAAGAGAAGAAATCAGTCAAGTAGGGATATAAAGTATCCCAAGCAGAGAAATCAACACATTCAAAGCCCCTGAGAAGGAATTGTATTTGGCATGTATCAGAATCAGAATAGAAGGAATCATGAGAGGGTTAAAAAATTATTGACCAAGCCGAGAGGAAGCCAGATTGCATAGGGCCTTAATAGACTCCACAAAGCCACTAAGGTATATTCCCAACCCTGAGTTGTATTCTTTTTAACATAGAACTCACTGGAGGATTTTGTTTGTTTTGTTTGAGACAGAGTGTCCCTGTAGGCCCAGCTGGCCTGGAACTCACAGAGATCATTAGCATGCCTCTGGCTCCTGAATGCTGGAATTAAAGGCATGTGCCACCACTCCTGGCCACTGAAGAATTTTAAACACAAGAGTTACTAAGTTCAGTTTATAAATGAAAACTCTTAACCAACTGCCATATGAAGAGTAGAAATATAAGAAAAGGAACAAGGAGACCACTTGGAGGGTTGTTTTGGACCAGGGAAGAGATTATAGTGGCGTAGATTAGAGCCATAGCAGTGGGGAGAGACATTTTATGTTATTGATGGGTATGAGAGCGGGGGAAGAGAGAAGACCTAAGTTTTTTACCTGGACAAACAGTGAAGCTATTTACTAAGGAGAAAAGATCACTTACAATGGTAAGGTAGGGAAGGTGGATGAGATGGGAATTGTGTTTCACTATCATAAACTTAACGATACCAAGAAAGTGTTGGAAACATAAGCTCACACCTCAGGGAACAAGTCAAAGATGCAGCAGGTGTACATAACAAATACTTAAGGTTTATATACAAACCGAACTACACTCTGAAAGATAAAAAAAAGATACCAGGGAGGTTACCAGATTAATACAACTCATCAAATTTTTAGGGTTTCAGATTCATTTTATACCTGTTAGTGGACTTAGTAGGTTGTGCTAGGCAAAACAATGTACTGCATGCCTCCCCTTATAGGGAAGTATCTGTTCTATTGTGTTCTTATATGGCACGGATTCAGAAGATAGTCTCGATGAAGTTCTGTCGGAATAATTGGATTCTAAGGATGCTTTTGTAGTTCTTCGTAAGTACAGTATAAAGTTCTAACTTCTTGCTCTCTTTCAATGCCCCACATATTCTGGACCCATTCTACCAATTCAGCAAGTACCCACCATTCCAAATGGACACAACTCCACACCCCCCATGGTATGCAGTACTCATTCTTTTTTCCAAACTCGTATCTCCTTTTTACGTTGCTTTTCCCTAGCCATTTGCTTTAAGACCCAGAGATGAAGTCTAGGCTTTTGAATTCTCTTAATTCTCCTGTAGCATGAACTGACACTTCCTTATCTCTAAATTCCAAAGCCTATATGATATGTACTGCTTATTTTAGTACTCAACATCAATACATTGCCATAAAGTATTATCCAGTGTATACATTTTGTTAAAGTGTAAGCTTTTTAAAGGCAAAAGACCTTGTTTATGATTCCTTTGTATGTGTGCTAGCATGCTATTAATCAGATAGTAGATATGTAGCAAATTAGTTTTAATGATTTGAATAAAACTTCACTATATTATTTCTAGTGATAGATTATTGTTTTTTCTTTAGGCCTTCCAAGATCTTCCAAACACATTGGATGAAATTGATGCTTTATTAACTGAAGAACGATCAAGAGCTTCCTGCTTTACAGGATTGAATGCTTCAGTAAGGCTTTCTCTGTTCTTATTCTGCAGCCACCACACTGCTACCTTCCCCATAGCACACATGCACACATACATGCACACACACACGCACACACGGCACGCGTGCATACATGCATGCACACACAGTTCTCTCCAGCGCTTACCTCCCACACTGTACTAGAGCTCTTGGTAATAATAAGCTAGACAGCAGGAACAATGTGCTTTAAATGCCAGATTCTGAATCTATTAGAATTTTAAATAGATTCTTCCTAAGGAACACAGTGTTCTGTGCCTTTTCTTTATAAAAAGAATAGTTGGGTTAACTTGAAATACACCAGTTTGTATTTTTTTTTTAAGAATTTAAAAAATAACATTTTCAGTATGCAATAATACAAATTAGGTGCATACAAATAATGTAACACAATTGACGTTTTCAGGTAATTGTTTAATTGATGCAGATTTTTATATAATTTTACCTTTGATAGAATCATCATAAAGATTTTTTTTCTACCAGGTGGTTCAAGAATACACAAAAAGAGAAATAGAAATACAGCAATTAACTGAGGAACTAAAGGGAAAGAAAGTTGAACTCGATGAATACAGGGAAAACATTTCACAGGTAATGTTTAAATTTTCATCTTTTCTTATATGCTTATCATCAGTGATATGGACATACAGACTACACAGAATTAAATGTGCAACTCCACTCTTGTGTTTAATTATGCTCCTAAAAGAAAAATGTGTTTTTCATAACCAGATTGACTATGATACAAAATTTGTTTTTGTAAAGTTTTGTATCAGGATGGATAATACCGCTTTTAAATTATGTTTTTTTTTTTATTGCCTTTATTTGTAGGTGAAAGAAAGGTGGCTTAATCCCTTAAAAGAGCTAGTAGACAAAATTAATGAAAAATTCAGCAATTTTTTTAGTTCCATGCAATGTGCTGGTGAAGTTGATCTCCATACAGAAAATGAGGTAAAATTGCTTTTGGAGTATATTTCATGATAAGTAATTTTAATTATGTGCAAAAAGTACATTTTAAATTTGCTTTAGAGATATACATTAAAGTTTGCTCACTAAAAAAATTATTATAAGGAAAGAAACACCATCTATGAAATTCCATTAGGGTTGCTTTGTGTGGTGAATTTTTTTTTTTTAATGCGTATGAGTCTTTTGCCTAAATACATGTAAGTGCACTCATGTCATGCAATACCTGAAGAAGCCAGAAGAGGGCATGGAATCCCCTGGAACTAGAGTTACTGGTGGTTGTTTGCTATCATGTGGGTGCTGGGGACTGAACCCTGGTCCCCTGTAAGAGCAGCCCTTGCTTTTAACAATCAGTTGAGCCATCTCTCCATCCCCAAGTGTGTTAATAATTTTTGATTAGTGACTAATACCTTTACTAGCTTTATCTGTAGCCAGTCTGGCTAATAATTATTTAGCTGTGTTGAATAAGTATGTTGCTTTATAAACCTACCACTGCTCAACTTAAAGAGTCAGAAGCAAATTAACAAACACAGTTGTAATATATCAATGGGTTTTTTGTGGTGCCGTTTTCTGGTTGAGTTAGGGTCTCGTGTAGTCTACCCTGGCCTAGAACTCACTATGTATCCAAGGATGACCTTGAACTCATGACCCTACTGCCTCAGCCTCTCAAGTGCTGGGATTACAGGCTTGCATTAGCATGCCTGGTTTCAGTAGTTTTTTTTTTAATCACAAATTCAAGAATGAAAATATAAGAAATGTGCTAATAAACTACAACTTCATGCATTGCTATTTTGTATAAAACAAATTTTCAATTAAGAAAAATGTGTAAAGAAAGCCTGGAGGTGTGGCTAAATGTTAGTGCATGCACTGCATGCCTGAGATCTGGATTCAGTTCCCAGCACCATAGCAAGTGAGGGAGGGAAGGAGAAATGTGTACGAAGATGACTGAGCTTCTTTCAGATAATTGAGAAAGTGGAGTGGATAGGGACAGAAGTGAAGGAAGGCTGACCAGGTATTGGTCTGAAGTAGAAGTATTTGCTGGTACACTGAACTTGTCTTTGTGTTCTCACTTTGTACATGTCAAAATGTTTCCACAATGAAATATCTTTTAAATAAAAGAAAGTTAATAAGAAATTTTTACATCTTTAAAATTCTGTGTTTTAGCATGTGTGCATATTTTCATTTTGTACATACATAAATATAAAACAAGATAGTCCGGTTTCTCCTCTCATTAGTTTTGCCCTGCAGCTCCATCTGCTTAGTGTGAAGCATGCATTGTGAAATGTGAAGCATTTCATTTTTCACTGTGAAGCATACAATGTGAAATACCATTTCATTTTTATGGCCAAGGTTTGAGATATTGGGCCCTTCATTGTCCTTACTGGAATTGGGGATGTATTGTACAATGTATAATTTCTAACGTGCTTTCTTTCTACCAGGTACTTTTAAGTTTATCTTGTTGGTAATCCTTTACAACTATCCTATGAAGCAAGAACTTTATTCACCCCTTCATAAACTGAAACTTAATTTTACTGAAGGTCACATAGCTATCAAATGGCAAAGAATCAAACTCCATACCTAATCCAAGACCCTAAGATCTTAAATAAATTAAATTATTGGAAGCATCCTGCTCAAAGTAACTACAGGGTTGTTTTTTGCGGGGGGGGGGGGGTGGTGTTGAGGGGGATCTCTTTGAGACAGGGTCTCCCTGAAGTCCCAGCTGTCTTGGAACTCACTTTGTAGACCAGGCTGGCCTTGAACTCACAGAGATCTGCCTGCCTCTGCCTCCTGAGTGCTGGGATAAAGGTGTGCGCCACCACGCCCGGCTACTACAGGGTTTTTTATCAGCAGCTTAACCTTGTGAGGTATACATATGATGGACTAAGAAAGGTGATGCCTATGAAGCATGACCTGCCATGGCAGTCCTATTCTTGAAGTCCCCTTGGTGTACTATAACTCTATGATGTACTTTCTTCTCAACAACCTCTTTGTATTCTCAGTGTGTTGCTGTAGAAATGAGTCTGTTCATGCTTTTCAGTGTGTTTCTCCTAGCTAGAATGAGGCTCCTAGGTAATGGACATTCTCCCCTCTTATACCCCTCTGCCTTTGTCCTCTCTGTATTCTGCCCTCCTTAATCACAGTTCCAGAACTGACTTCTTTAATGAGAAGCTAGATTGGGGCAGAAAAAGCAAAAAATGAAGGGTGACAGAGCCAAAAACAAAACTAGTAATAGTCAATCAAAGGCTGTAGTCAAAGGGCTGGAGAGATGGCTCAGTGATTAAGAGCACTGGCTGCTCCTGCAGAGGGACCTGAGTTTGAACCCCAACACATGGCAGCTATCAGCTGTCCATAACTCCCATTTCCAGGGGATCCAACACCCTCTTCTGGCCTCTGGGCACTGCATGACATGGGTACACTTATATACATGCAAGCGTAACATACATATAAAATAAAGTAAGCCTGTCGTCAAGAAATGACATGGTTGATACAATTAGTGTGGGAATTAAAACATAAATTATTACGGTTTTGTCATCTATTTAGTTAGGGGTTTTGAGGGAAAGGGTGAACAGATTGAAAATGGTATTTGTAAAATTTTAAAGCCTACCAGAATCCTTTGGCATTTGTGATTGCTGAAGTTTATATTTCTTTAAATGAAGTTCTTTTAATCTTGGACCTGTGCTCTGAAGAGATGACATGTAATTTCAAAGATTTAATATATAAAAAGTGTAAAAAAATTTTTTTCCCAGCTTAAATATATTTTTATTGAATTTTTGTATATTTAATACACAACATATTAATCTTTATGCACACTGCCCCATGTACACCCTCCCATAACCCCACCACTGGTTTTCATGAATTCTCTCACTTATGTTAAGGCCTATTGCATCAAATTAGTGTACCCAGACCTCTCTCAGTGCAAATTCATCCACTGGGGTCTTGTCTACCTAGAAGCACTCCTTTAAAGAAGATCAGCAATTTCTCACCCAGTTGTAATTGGTTTGTCAACTAATATTGGGACCTGCTGCCCATTTCCCCAGTTCTATGCCAGGTTTTTGTCTGCATGAGTTTGCATGGGTCTTATACATGCTGACATTATTGCTGTAAGTTCATTTGAGCAAGATCCCAGGGGCCTGCAACACTATTTTCATATGGCCATGCACCTCCTCCCCTGGTAATTAAAATACTTCCACGCCCTCTTTCCTCAATAGTCTCTGAGCTCTGGCTGTGTGAAGTTTAATAAAGGAGTTTTGTCCAAGAACCTCTTGGTTCTGCAGACTCCTCTTATTCTCTATGCTTTGGCCATTTGTGGTCCTTCGTGTTCATTGCCCTCTGTTGCATGAGTGAGCTTCATTGATGAGACTTGAGAGATGCATTAGTATTCTTTCTATACCTTGTTCCACTATGTTCTGTGAGTCTTAGATGTAGAGGTTCCATTGTAGATGTATCACTTAGCATTGAGCATTTCACAGACACTTAATTTCTGTGTGTGATCAGTTATGGAACTCTGTAATAATCTATCTGTTGCAAAAGAAGCTTTTTTAACGAGTGGTGACTGGCATACTTGTCTGTAAATATAAGAATTCATATTTAATACATAGTGAAAAATGTGTATTTATCCAGGGATATGACAGCCTTGGGGTTTTCTTTAAGATCTATGAACTCTCCAGTCATGTGTATTAGGCAAGGTTTACAGTACCACACACGAGTTTCCCCCCCATTGAGTAAGCTGTAAGTCCAATTAGGTAGCTATTGATTACCCTCAAGATAAAGTGTTCCTACTGTCCAATATGGTTTGTTGTATTAGTTATTGATGTGGTTATTAGACCTTAAAGTTGGGGTTGGAGTGTAAAAATTTTTTACAGATAATATTTTGTATTGTGATTATAAGTTTTAAGTGATATTTTGCCTCCCAGCATTCCATTTGTGTGAGGATAAGCCAGAGGCTTTGCCTGATCATGGCTTTGCTTGGAAGCATTAAGGAATCTTTTCCTCTGTGATGACCCTCCTCTTTGTAGATTGGACACTGATTTGAGTCCATGGGTCTCCATGGCCTCCCTGAACCAGAGGACAGGTGACTCATCACAGTTATAGGATATTTTGAGAGATGCCCTATAGTCTCCTAGGACCTAGTTGACTTTGGAGGGCAAACAACAAAATATTGTCCCTTTAAGTCCCTGTGACTACATTAGTATAGGCCTCCAAGTATGGCTATTAAACACCCGAGGAGGTTAATTATACTGGTCTGGTATTTTTAATTACTTTGTAATATGTGGATAAAGCTTGAGAAAACCAATTCATTCTTAAATAAGCTTTGATTAACCATTTATTTGTTTTTTCCTTCAACCAGCTCTTATAATTGTTAACAAGAATAGATCAATAACTCCATTACTTTAGGTAAAAATTTGACTGAACTTTTAACTTAGAGTTTTTTAATTTAATGTTTTTGTGAATTTCATATATTATAATCATATTTAAATTCCCTCCCATATCTGGACCCCCCTTTCTAAACCCCTCACTAAATCTCTGCAGTCTAGTAATATATATTAGAGAGAGAGTGTGTATAAACACTTGGATAGCTCTTAAAAGTTTTCAGACAGTAATTGCTTAGTATTTTATTGTTTGAAATCAGTATCACTAAATTTTAAGTTCTTATCCAATCTGACTTACCCAGTCCGCTTTCAAGAAATTGAATGAAATAACCAGGAAAAACAAAACAAAAAAACTGTCATTTTTCAACTTTTTAAATGTTTTATAGGAAGACTATGATAAATACGGAATTCGAATTAGAGTCAAATTTCGCAGTAGTACTCAACTGCATGAATTGACACCTCATCATCAAAGTGGAGGTGAAAGAAGTGTTTCTACCATGTTATACTTAATGGCGCTCCAGGAGCTTAACAGATGTCCATTCAGAGTAGTTGATGAAATCAACCAGGTATGATGCTTATTCTTTTATTTGGATCTTATTGTATCCTCTAATAGATACAGATGTAATGATTATTATCATGGTTTAGGGTATGGACCCAATCAATGAACGAAGAGTATTTGAAATGGTTGTAAATACTGCCTGTAAAGAAAACACATCTCAGTACTTCTTTATTACACCAAAGGTAAGTGGTAAGTAAGCTCACAGTAGTCATATGCTCAGGTGCCCTCAGTGGCTTAATTGTGTGGCATATTTGGGCCCAGTATGTAAATATGAGCAGGAACACTCCTCCGGAAAGCTAAAATGATTATAGTAACATTTATACTCATATAAGGGAAAAGTTCTAGTGACATAATAAGAAACCTCTTTATCTGAGGAAGAAACGTAGGAGGCATATCATTATGCTCTAAAACCTAAATTTCCTTCTTGTTTTTGGCACTCATTCCCCTTCTAGAAAAGCTCTTTTTTGGCTAAAGGATGACTAGGACTGCAAACCCTAGAACTCTAGCCCTCTCTTTGCCACACAGGACTGTCCTGTCACATAGTAGTCTGCCTTACCACTGCCACTACTCTGGCTCTGAAGAAATAAGTATCCCTACAGCTTTTACTTACAGATAATTTGATAAAAATATAATTACCTTCACAGAGATTTTTTCATAATCTAAAACTGTTGCAGTGGGAAACTTTGTTTTGTTATGTCTAGTGCTGTTGGTAAATTATAAAGTAAATAAACTCAAAGATGTGTTTATTAATAAAGTCAGTTTTTTTTTTTTTCTTTTTCAACTATTCATGAAAATCTCATTGGATAGCTCACTTAGATGTAATTTTTTTTTTTAAAACAGGGTCTTCATGTAGTTCCAGCTGGCCTGGAACTCACTATGTAGACCAGGCTGGCCTCCCGTCTCAGAGAGATCTGCCTGCCTCTCCAAGTGCTGGGACTAAAGGTGTGTGACCACGCCTGGCCCTACGTTTTTATTTGGATTTTGTCTTCTCTCAGCAGATCTCAGTGGACTAGTCAGATCTACCCCTACTCTATTGCTTACCAAACAGGTTGGCTTATAAACCACACCTCCCTGCACGTTTTTCAGACTACCGGTCTGTCATAGTGCTTAACCATAGATGTTGTTTGAAAGTGTTTTGGATAGAAATTAAAGTGCATACCTCTCTCTGGGGACTACTTAGGAAAGTCTATCCTAGCTGTCCTGTAAATATAGAGGAATCCAGACAACTGGATAATTCCAATAGGTCTGGCTTCAGAGATGCTTACTCAGGGAGCTGTCATAGGTTAGCTGAGGATTATGTATTTGTGCACGTGTCAGGTTGGAACAGCCTTTCTCAATATATAGTAGTATTATATGCAGTTTGTTTCAATCCTTACAGCTCCTACAAAATCTTCCTTATTCTGAAAAGATGACAGTATTGTTTGTTTACAACGGTCCTCATATGCTGGAACCAAACCGATGGAATTTAAAGGCTTTTCAGAGACGGCGGCGCCGTATTACCTTCACTCAGCCTTCTCAGTGAAGGGACAGGGAGGAGACTTCAGAGGTTTTTGTTTTAACTGTTTATACATGTGGCTCAACTGAATAAAAGCAGATTTATTGAAAAAGAAAGATTGGTTATTTTTGGAAACCTGCTTTTAAATAAAAATGTCGATGAAATACAGTGACTCTCTGGAACAGTCTCTGGTAGTATAAATTAAGTCTTCAGTATTGGTTGAACTTGACTCTTTAGTGCTCTGTGAGTACTGAATTCTCCTGTTTAAAGGTATACACTGCCCCAGAGTGTGTGGTGGCACACACATCTTATCCAGCACTTGAGAAGTAGAGGCAGGAAGATCATGAGTTCAAGACAAACCTGGGCTGCCTAGCAAGTTCCAGACCACCTAGGCTGCAGAGTGGGATCCTGTCTCAAAAAAAAAGGTTATTTACTCTTTCAAATCAGAAGTTTGGTAGAACAGAATTATCAATCCCAAAGAGTTTACTTAACATGGTAGCCCTGAGCATTAATTGCAGAGTAACTTTAATTACTTTTATAGCCTAAAGACAACTCTAGAACTAGAATCTCAGTTTTCTTCCAGTATTACATTTCGTTTTTAAAAACAGAGGACTATCTAGTCTAATGTATACTAATTTATGGCAGACCTGTTCATTTCTTCCTGTTAAAAAAGTTACCTTATCTTCATAGCAAACAGCCGTTTATGGCCTTTTAAAGTTTTGGGAAACTTGATACGATAATTTTATTGATATCTCAAGGAATTGGAAAAACACACACAGGGCTTCAAAAATGGTATCAGGACTGCAAAGCCACAAGGTGGCCATTATATGATACAAAATGTAACCCTAACATTGACAGTAAAATCAGGAGACAAGAGTTTTTAAATAGCCTTGTAAAGTATATGTGTTGTAGTGGGGGTGGGGGGTTGTGTTCTATTTGTTTTTCAATTTAAAGTCAATTGTATTTTACATCTTAAACTTCTACATGCGTTTTTATAATTACTTTTGGTAAGATTTTTCTTAAGATTTCATATACAGTTTCTACAATTTATATTTTTAGTTTCTCAGTGCTATGTAAAACATTGATTTGTTAGTTATGTTTTTAGAATTTATAGATCTTTCCTTACAGTGTGGATTGAGTTCATTATCGTAGAAAATCCCATCAAAATTCTTTTCTTCCAGCTTGAAAAAATTAAATAATTTATATTTCTCTGAGTATACTAATTAACGTGGCAAACAAATTATATTCTTTTAAAAACTAAATCTTGCAAGAAAATAGACATGTCTTTTAGTGGATTGGACCAGAACTGTGCTGGTATTTTTTTTTTTTTTTTGACTTGCTAGCCTAAATAGACTGAATAAGTTCAAGTTTTTGATATTATTAAGTAGCCATTGAAATTTATATTCTTAGTAGGCTAAAAAATAATGAACCATGAGTTTATTTCCTCTCACTTTGCCATTTTCTTTTATAAATGAGGCTGGAGAAAGGGCTTAGTGGTTAAAAGCACTTGTAGAGGACCCAAGTTTAGTTTCCAAGTTTAGTACCCATATGGCGGCTAACAAACTGTCAGCAGCTCCGGTTCCAGGGGATCCAAACCCTTCTGACCTCCGTGGGCACTGCACACACATACTGTGTTTACATATAGGTAGAACACTCATATACGTAAGCTACAAACAAAATTTTTTAAGTGTTTTTCTTTCTAGAACCTGTAAAAGAGCCCTCTCTTAAATTAAGTCTGATGCATGAAGTATGAAGATATTTTTAATACCACATTTTTACTAGCATGAACAAGTCAGAAAAACATTGAAAACCTTGGTAGCATACTAGTGAAGATTATTACCAAACCTTTCTGCTGTTACTTGATTTTCCACCTTAATATCTTCACTAATATGTACTTAGTGTAGTTTGTTTTATCTGAGTTACTACAGTCATCTTATTTCTGCAAAATGATCATCGGTGTACAAAAGGGAGATTGAAGATTAAATCGAATTGGAAAAATAACATCAGCAGTTCAATTTACATATGCCAACAATTATTCCATGTTGTGTTTATAAGCATTTAGTGAACGAAGTTAATACTTTGTTTTATATTGAATTTTGAGCTGGGAAGGATAAATTATGTATCATTTTATCATACTAAAAATAGTCAAACTTACTATATCATTATTATATCATACTATATTATCATATTAACCATATTATGTCACTTTTATCATATATTAAAAATAGTATAATGTCATATTTTCTGCAAATGTTGATTTTTAATGACATTCTCATTGTAAAAATTTTAAGTAAAAGCTTGATTTGATAAATAAAGTGATATTTAAAACCTGAAGGTTACAGATATTTTTGATTACTAAATCTGTTGATTTGCTAAGGAGAATCTCTGTTAAAAGGTTTTTCATTTTCAAGGATGAAAGCTTTCCTGCTGCTTTCTAATTGTCTTGGACATGTGCCTATAGTATGTGAACAATGTAATTTCATCCTGTTTTGTGTGTGTATGTGTATAACTGATAAAAACTGCTTGAAATGCTACTTTGTTGGTAATAAATACATATTTTCATATTTTGGGTATAGGTTATTTAAAATGGGAGCTTTTTAATACTTTGAACCTTCCTGAGTTATTTTGTTTTCAGATTTACTGAAAGCAAAAATTTTTAAAGTGCTTGCCATTTATAATAGAATATTTAACAGTCTGTGTCCAAAAGATAAATATTTAGTCTCTTGTCCATTTACAGTGAAGTTACAGTACAATAGCACCAGTAACATGTAGGGAAAGCTTGAAACCATCCAAAGAAGCCAAGCTAGAAGGCAAGTATAACTGCTTTTGTTGTAACACTATGTTTTCTAAAAACATGTATGGCAGCCAATATTGTCTGTTTCTTACATTAAATAATTATCCAAAGCAACCTTCTAAAAGTATCTTGAGTCAGACATACTTGACCACTCGCTTACGGATAAGTCTCTCAACTGCTTCTACACTGGAGAGGTGAATATATACCTAATTTACAAAGTTATTTAGAGACTCAGATCTATAACCCGTTAGGGAAACTTTTATCATTGATAGTGCTTCTTTTCCTTACTTTAAATCTTTAAATCTGTGTTCTATACATCTGTGTATGAATTCACAGCAAAGTCAATGTGGAGGTTCTCTGTTCTTAATAGTGTCAGTTCACAGGATGTCAGTAATTAAGGACTTTGTCTTAGGCATTACAGGTACAAGTATTTTCACACACCTTGTTACCTTCATGAAATCTGAATGTGATTTGGATGAGCTAACCTGTATGCTAATCTGCCTTCACTTTATAGTCATTCATATATTTTAAGAAAGTTCATAACTGATAGTTAACGTACTTGGAAGAGATGACTGTGTTGACAATTTGCACTTGTTTTTATTCACAGTAGAAAAATTGTGGATAGGACTTTTTTTCCATTTCCTCCTTTAAGTGATAAATGTGCCCTCATCGCCATTTACAGGTATACAGTTCAGTGGCATGAAGTATGTCCACAGTATTGTACAGTCATCGTCACCATGCCTTACCAAAAATTTTTCATCATCCTAACAAACTTTGTATCTATTAAAACTAACTCTCCATTTACCTGGTAAACACTGTTCTGCTGTTTTGTTGTTTATTTTTGTTTTTATTTTTATTTATTTATTTATTTTGGTCTTTTTGAGACAAGGTCTCCCTATAGCTCCAGCTGGCCTGAAACTCGCTATGTAGACCAGGCTAGCCTCAAATTCAGAGATCCTCCTGCCTGTCTCCCAAGTGCTGGGATTAAAGGCATGTGCCACCACACCCAGCTTGTTTTTGATTTTTAAGTTAGCATACAAAGTAGTATGTTTCACTATGGCATTTCATACTTAATGTCATTGTATTTTGTTCCTATTTATTGTTCTTTTTCTGCCCTCCTCCACCTCCCTACTCTCCTCTTGCTGGCCCCTTTCCTCCCCCAAAATAGTGTCCCTTTCAGTTTCCAAGTCAGTTTTCAGTGTTCTCCATTACTATCTCTCCCTCTTAAGATTTCTTCTCCCCTCTCATGTTTGCCTTTCTAATTTCATGACCTAGACACACTTATGCACATACATACACATTTAAATCTAGGATCTGCATATGAGATAAAATACAGTATTTGTCTTTCTGAGTCTGGCTAATTTAGCTTAATGACTTTAAGTTCCTTCCTTTTTCCTGGAACAAATATCATTATTTAATTTTTCTGATTAGCTGAACAAAATTCCATGTGTGTATGTACATTTTCCTTATCCATTCATCTGTTGTGAATCGTGCAGCGATAAACATGGATGTGCAGGTATCTCTGGTACGTTGTCTTGGAGCGCTTTGGGTGTATACCGTGGAGTGGTATACACCATGCGGTAGTTCTATTTTTATTTTTAAGAAACATCATACTGATTTCCATAGTGAGAGCACCAGTTTACATTCCCACCAGCAGTATATAGGAGTTCCTCTTTCTCCATATCCTCAACAGCATTTGTTATTTGGTTTCTACTGTTCTATCTAGGTAGAATCTCACCGCAGTTTTAATTTGTATTTCCCTGATGGCTAAGGATGTGGGACACTTTCTCAGGTATTGTAGTTCATATGTATTTCTTCTTTTGAGAACTATTTATTTAGTTCATTAGCTGTTTATTAATTGGATGATCTGGGGCTTGGTGTTTCATTTGTACAGTTCTTTATGTTTCTTGATATTAATCCCGTGATGAGTGTATAATTGACAGATCTTTTTCCCATTCTGTAGACGGTCTCTGCACTCTTCAGAAACTTTTTGATTTCATGCAGCCCCATTTGTCAGTGTTTCCGATGCTATTGGAGTCCTTTTCAGAAAGTCTATAACTGTGCCTTTATCTCAAAGTCATTTCCCAGAGTTTTCCTCTTCACAGTTTCAAAATTTCAGGCCTTAGGTTAAAGTCTTTGTTAGTTTCATTTTTGTATATATGTATATCCAGTTTGCCCAGTACCATACGCTTTCTTCCAGTGTATACTTTCGACACCTTTGTTGGAAATTAAGTGGATATAACCATGGATTTATTTCTGAATCTTCTCTTCCATTCCTCTACATGTCTGCTTTTGTGCAGATGCCATACTGTTTTTGTTACTATTTTTGTATACTGTTTTTGTATACTGTAGTATAATTTGAGATCAGGTATTGTGCTACCTGGAGCATTACATTGCTCTTTCTGCTTAGGGTTTCTTTGTTTATTCAGAATCTTTTGTGCTTCCATATGAATTTTAAGATTGTTTGTCGGGCATAGTGGCACATGTCTTGTAGTCCCAGCACTTGGGAGGCAGAAGTAGGTAGATCTCTGTGAGTTCAAGGCCAGCCTGGTCTATATAATGACTTTCAGGCCAGCTGGGGCTACAGAAGACTGTCTCAAAAAGACAAAAAAATAAAAAATCAAGGTCTCCCTGTAGCCCCAGCTGGCCTGGAACTCACTATGTGTACCAGGCTGGCCTTGAGCTCACAGAGGTCCGCCTGCCTCTGCCTCCTGAATGCTGGGATTAAAGGCATGTGCCACCACATCTGCCTTAATGCTTCTGATTTTTAATGTAATTACAACTGTAAAGTTTCCTCTCAGAACTGCCTTAGCTGTATCCTAATGGTTGTGATAAGTTGTGCTTTCATTTTCATTTGGTTCTAGGAATATATTTCCTTCTTGCTTTCTTCAGTGACCCACTGTTCATTCAAAAATGTATTATTCAGTCTTCAGCTGTCTACGTGGTGTCTGGTTTCTCTGTTGACCTTTAGTTCTATTACATGGTGATCTGATGAATTATTTCACTTCTTTTGTATTTGTAAAGGTTTGCTTTGTGGTCTATGATGCAATTTGTTTTAGAGAATGGGCTATTGAAAAGAATATGTATTCCGGAGCCGGGCGTGGTGACTGTCCTGGAACTCACTAAGTAGACCACAATGGCTGGACTCCATCTCACAGAGATACCCCTGCCTCTGCCTCTCAAGTGCTGGGATTAAAGACCTGGCCGTGGATGGAATATTTTATAGTTGTTTTTAGGTCCGTTTGATCTCTGGTGTAGTTTAACTCTGAAATTTCTTTGTTAATTTTTAGTTTGCCCGACCTATCTAAAAATGAGAATGGGCTATCAAAGGTACCCACTATTACTCTATCTAAAAATGAGAATGGGCTATCAAAGGTACCCACTATTACTCTATCAGGATTTATCTAGCATTTGATGCTCTTGTTTGATGAATTTAGGAGCCAACATTCAGCATATTGTTTTTCTTCAAGAAAGGTTTCACTGTTCACTGTGTGCCTCTTGCTGGTCTCAGATTCACTATGTAAACCACACTGGACTTGAACTCACAGAGAACTGCCTATCTGTCTCCCAACTGCTGGGATGAAAGGCTTGTGCTACCTGTTGTGTCTTTTTTAAAATTTTTATTTCATTTGTTATTGTTGAGTATTTGTGAGTACAGGGATGGTTGACATAAGTAGATGTTTCTTGAGATAGCCTCACATAGCCCTAGCTAACCTCAAACTTAGCTAGGACTGGCCTTGAACTCCTGATCCTCCCATATCTATCTCCTGTGTGCTAGGAGATTCAACTCAGGAAGATTCATTTGACTAGCTGACTTGGCAGGAGAAGGGCGGAGCATGTGAGAAAGCCACTGAAGGCAAGACTTATTCATGAAGACTAGAGTAGGACCTAAATATATACTTGTTGTTCACTAGTGTGGTATTTTCCTGTTCAGATCCAAGAATTAGCTTTGTTGCAAATACATCCTTCCTGGATAATATACCTTACCCTGAAGGAGAAAAAGGAACAGTGTTACTGATTAAAATGCAACAACTCTGGGGGCATTGTTTTAAAACAGTGCAGGTTATCTTTCCTATGCAGTTCCCTAGTACCATTTATTGCTGGCTCCATTATTACTCCTGACTGCATCATCATCCAGTGATTCCCAGTGACTGTCAAAGATTCTATGTTCCATTGATGATGAGGACAAACGTGTCTTAGCCAGAAAACACAGGAAGATATGAGCCATAATTCATTTTCTGGTCATGTTAAATTTACCACTGAGAATTTTGTAGCATACGTGTAGAAGCACTTATTTTTCCAACAGTGTCTTCTCATAAGCTATTAAGCCATAATCACTATTGTCCACAGCCCTGCCTTCTACATACTTCTAAGAGAGAAAAAGATAAGACAGGGTCCTATGGTCAAAGCAACCCTGTTTGCACAAGTCCCCTGTTGCCATGATTGAAAACCAGGCTGAAAGATAATTTAGCTATCTCAGTTAAAGGCAAGACTGAGCACATTGGCACGGTGACGTGTAAATCTCAAAAGCAATTGGAGATGGCACCATGCTGCCCCTGGAGGATTGTTTGACACAGAGCAATCAAAGGACAGGGAGAGCTGAAACATGGACCTAGGGTAAGATCCCTGCTTGTAAAGCTGTCCTGATTTCCCTTGTCTGTTTATACCAATATTAAATAGAAATGAGCATGTTTGTTAAGCCATGTCTTATTCTGTAAATTAACTAAATATGTACAGATTGTTTTTCTTGTCATCCCTAAGCAATACCAAATAATTGTATGCATAGCATTTACAGTGCACTACCTATTATATATAATGTATGTAAAGATTAAAGTATATAAGAGGGTATACAGTGGTTACAGGCAAATGTTACACTATTTCCTGTAAGAGACTTGTCCTCATTTTTGGTATCTGTGGGGGAGCTCTGTAGAGACAGGGGACAACTGTATGTTTTTAAAGGGAGGTATGATGGTTTACATTTGTCGTCCGAGTTCTCTTAGGGTCCCTTGCTCCTGGCGCTATCAGACAAACCATATAACACATCTTTATCTGGATTTTTCATAGTTTATATCCTGGGTGGAGGAAATAGAGTAACTTACAAAGGCAAACACACCCCTTGCCCCACAAAAGGTGACCATCTGGCGCCCGGTTCTGCTCTGTGTCTCAGCAGCCCGCCCATAGTCTCTACTAGCTTTTGCCCACGCCTCGTGGGCCTGGGGTCTTGCCCCAAGTCGGTAAATGCCACCTCTCTCATGTCCATGCAGGCGAGACACTGGGGCCATTTTCTGTGCCACCCACTTCCAAGGTGGCGCCAATGCTCCTCCCTCGTCAGCTAACTCTCTGCAGCTAATTCTCCTCTGCAGGCCCCGCCCCTTGGAGGAACAAGTACCCCTCGAACACCATGTTCTAGAATCACCTAGAAGATATGCCTCTGGAGCCTCCTTTGAGGAATTACGTAGATTCAGTTCATTGAAGTAGGATGACTTCCTTTAACCGTGGGTGGTCCCATTCCGTGGACTGGGGGGGAGTGAACTGGTTAAAAAGGAGAAAGTGAGCTGCAGCACTAGCATGCGTTGCTCTCTGCTTCCTGAGTAAAGATACACAGTATGAACAAGTGCCTCCTGCACCTTCTGCCGTGAGAACCTTTTCTGTGTTGAACCTTAATGCCTTGAACTGTAGGCCAAATAAACTCTCCCTTAAGTGATTTTTCTCAGGGTTTTTATCAAAGTAACTAATACAGGAGAAGTTTATTTGGAACTCATGGCTTAAGGGGATATAGGCCACCATGAAAAGAAAGGTATAGCCAGGTGTGGTAGTATACAAGAGGCAGGCCGGTCTCTGAGGTCAAGCCCAGCCTGGTCTACATAGTAAATTCCAGGCCAGCTGGGGTTGCAGGGAGACCCTGTCTCAAAAAGACCCCCCCCAAAAAAAAAAGAGAGAGAAAAGAAAAAGTGGAAAGTGTAGTGGCTGGTGTGCCATCCATGGTGGTAGAAGCTTACAGTGCCACTTGTTAATCTCATCAGGAAGCAGAAAGCCTAGGGTTTAAGTAAGGCTGACTATGACTCTCAAGCCCCACTGCCCAGCAATTGCTTCCTCCAGTAAGGGCCCACCTCCCAAATAGCTCTAGCAGCTAGCTTCTAAAGTGTCCAGATGCATGAACCTGTGTGGGACATTTCATATCTAAACCATATTAATCTATTCCTGGCCCCATATGCTCATGGGCATCTCATAATACAAATTTCATTCAGTCCAACTTTAAAAGCCTCAACACTACTGAAGTCCAAGCTCTCTTCTGAGACTCAAGGCAGTTCCCTAACTCTGAGCCCTTGTGATAACAAAAAACAGATTATGTACTACCCATATACAATGGTGCAGACTAAATTTCCCCATTCCAGAAAGAGGAATGGAGCTATAACAAGGAAAGATTAGGCCAAAGCAAGATCAAAATCCAACAAAGCAAACACCCTGTAGCTCCATGACAAGCATCAGGGATTATAGTGGTGCCGTGTGGGCTCCAATGGCTTAGGTGACCCTCCCCCTACACCCCTGTTAACCAGCAATACACATTCCTTTCTTGAGCCGGCTCTATTTGGTGTCTCCAGTTTTCCTTTTCAGATGCCTCAGATCCTCAGTATACTAGAGTCTCCATTACATCTCAGGCTTCAACTTCATTGCTTCACATATTAGCCTTTCAGAGCTTCTCTTCAAGGAACTCTGACCCTGGTACACATTGCCTGGCTTCAGCAGCTGTTTTCTGGAACTTTGGCACAGCCTCCATGTCCCTGTAACTCTTGATTCTGCATGCTCACAAAACCATGGAAGATGCCAATTTCTGCCAGAACTTTTGATGGGTCTAGTTTTCCAGGAGACTTTCCTATGCCCCAGTGTAAAGTGTACCATTTGTCTTTAGTGGCGCTCATTTCTTACCGAGTGTAAGTGCTTTCCTTGCCAAACTCCACATTTTTCACATTTTCTGCTCTACTTTCTTCTCTTACTGTAAATCTGACTAAAAGCAGTAAACATTAAGCGGGTTACAGTTTGCATGCTATGCTCGCTTGAAATTTCCTCTTCCAAACAAATTAGTCCATTTTAAAAGTTTATTGTCAGATTTTCATGATATAGACAGAACATAGCCTGATTTTTTTTTTTTTTTTTTTTTTTTTTTTTTTGCCAGAATGCAGCATTAATGGCCACTTTCCCAATTCCTGATAGAGTCCTTGTTTCCGTCTGAAACCTCATGAACCTTGCCTTCACTGTCAACATTTCTGTTTGAATTCTGGTCTTCCAGAATTCCATTAAGCTCTGCTTACAACACTTAGGGCTGTAGATCCAATCTCATCCACATTCCTTCCACAGAGAAGTTCTAAAGGCAACATGTTCAGATTTATCACAACAGTGACTCCACTTCTTGGATACTTGGGTTACTGTGAGCCAGTACCTAACAGAAGCAGGTTAAGAGGAGTTTTATTTTGACTCAGTGTAAGGGGCTACAGCCCATCAAAGCTGTAGCAGCTGGTGCTGTGTCTGTAGTGGCAGAAGCTTTGCATGCACCTCAACAGATCAGGAAGCAGAAACATTTTTATTTTAATTTAAATTTTTTATTATGTTAATAAAGTTGAGCACAGTTTTGCAAATATTTGTGACAGTCATTTATCTATTTTTGGTTTATCCATTCATGTTCTGAGAGCATTTTCTACAGAACACATTTTCTTGTTTGTTTTAATATTTTATTTATTTTTATTTTTTGTGTATGAGTATATTGCCTGTGTGTAAGTGTACTCATGTCGTGCAATGCCCATGGAAGTCAGAGGATAGCATCGAATTCCCCTGGAACTGGAGTTGCAGATGGTTGTTAGCTGCTGTGCTGAATAGTTTTAGTATCAATTTGACTCACCTGGGTTGAGGGAGCCTCAATTGGGGAATTCCCTTCATTGGACTGGCCTGTGGCCATATCCATGGGGCATCTTGTTGATTGTTGAGTGATGTGAAGGTGGGCCTGTGTTGCATAAGAAAGCAGGCTGAGCAGAGGCCAGGGGAGCAATCCAGTAAGCAGCATCCCTCCTTGGCCTGTGCTCCAGCTCCTGCCTCCAGGTTCCTGCCCTGAGTTCTACCTTGGGCTCCCTGATGAACTGTGACCCAGGAGATGTAAGACAAACCCTTTCCTCCCCAAGTTGGTAGTGGTCAGTGTTTTGTCACAACAATGAAGAAACAAACTAGGATAGCTGCCATGTGGGTGCTTGGACTTGAACCCAGATGCTCTGCAAGAGCAGTCAGTGCTCTTAACCGCTGAGCCATCTCTCCAGCCCCCTTTTGTTTTTTTGTTTTTTTTAAATATCTTTTATTCTTTGATAATTTTACACATGTATACATATTTTTGATCCTGTCCACTTCTAGCTCTCACTGTGTACCTCCCAGCATGTGCCTGGCCACCATCATGTCCTCTCCTTTGTGTGTGTAGGCAGCCTAATGCTACCTGCTGGAATGTTGACTTGGTAACCATAGATGCAGTCAGTTCATGAGTGCAGTGGCCATGTCATGTCAAGAAGACAGCACTCCTCCCCATCTTCCAGCTCTTACCTTCTTTCCATAATGTTCCCTGTTCCTTGAGGAAGTTGATACAGATGTCCCATTTAGGGCTGAGCACTCGGCAATCATTTTTTATACATTAACTGCTGCCCACTGCAGAAAAACCTTTTCTGGCCACGGTCAAGAGCACGACTGATTTATGGGTATAAGCATAAATATTTAAAGGCAGCTTGACAACATATTAGTAAAATAACAGTATTAGGCTCTCCCTAGGGCCTCCCAAGCCATAGTTTTGGGGAGTTTTTTTCTTTTTTTAGACAGGGTTTCCCTATAGCCCCATCTGACCTGTAACTGACTGTGTAGACCAGGCTGGCCTTGATCTAGAAGAGATCGTTCTCCCTCTGCTAGGATTAAAGGTGTGTACCACCACTCCCTTAACATGCATATATGTTTGTATGTGCATGCGTGTACACACAAAAACAAACTCCCCAGCAATACAATAAGGTAAAAGGTAGGAGGCATCCATATTGAAAAAGGAGGAAGGAAAACTTCTGTTTTGCAAATAGGTAAACATGTAGAAAAGTGCTTCCTTTGTAGTAAAAAATTGATGAAAACACAGAACCAAGAAATTTAGCAATTTTCAGAATGTAAGATCAATATGCAAAAATTTTTCTTCCAAAATGTAAAAGGATTAATTGCATTCTTTCAATTAGGGATAAACAACCAGAAAATTGAAAATTAAAAAAAATATATTGTTTACAGTGTGTAAAAACATGACACTATTGGGAATAACCCTTAAAAAAATGATAGGGCTTGTACACTAAAAAATATTATACAAAGCAAAAATTAAAGAAGACCTTGGTTAATGGAGATAGCTCCCTTGCTCATATGTCAAAAACTCAGTACTGTTTAAATCTCAGTTCTCACAAACTGACCTCACTGTATTCAACACAGAAGCCAGAAGAGGGTTTGGATCCCATGGAACTTGAGTTACAAACTGCTTGTTAGCTGACGTGTATGTGCTGAGAACCAAACCCAGGTCTTGTGCTGGAGCAGCCAGTGCTCTTAACCACTGACCTATCTCTCCAACTCCATTTTTGCCTTTTTTTTTTTTTTTTTTTTTTTTTTTTTTTTTTTTTCTCTTATTTGAGGAATTTAGGCTATTAAATATTCAGTTTTTATTAAAGGGATGTATTCATTCCTACATGGAACTCACTACGTAGACCAGGCTGGCCTCGAACTCACAGAAATCCGCCTGCCTCTGCCTCCCAAGTGCTGGGATTAAAGGTGTGCACCACCACGCCCAGCCATTGTTGCCTTTTTTAAGATCACTTTTTAATATAATAACTACCCACTACACCAGAGATACCTTATTAAAATGTGCATTCTTCGCTAGGCATGGTAGTGCATACTTTCAGTCACAGCTCTTAGGAGGCTGAAACTGAAGGGAATGAGTGTGAAGACAGCCTAGGCTACATAATGAAATTGTATCTCAGTAAAACCAAGCAAAATGAAGTAAGATTATTTTATGAGGCTTGGCTGGGCTAAGTAGCAAGACCTTATCTCAAAGTACAACAGCAAAACCAAGTAATATGCACGTTCTTGGCTTCTAAATGAAGCCAAGTGGCTCAGAATTTCTAGAAGAGAATTGGTAACCTGTGATTGGGACCAGCCCCACAGGTGTTTCCTATGGGTGGCAGTTTGGAAAACGTGAACAAAGGAGAGCTAAAATTGAATCTGACTGGCAGCTTTGGCTCTGTTCCTTTGTTGCAGTTTTCAACATCTTTAGACTTTGCTGGGTTTGCCTTTAGAGCCAGGTTCTCCCTGTAGCCCCTTAGTTTTAGATTTGCTCGTTTTCCTTTTTGCTTTTGTTTCTTTGTTCTGTGCTATTTCTAGTTGTATTTCATTGTGATAAATTGAGGTCTCTAGAACATGCAAGTTTTGGAATATATTGAGGTTTCCTTTGGGACCTAGAAGATTTGTTCCATTGTCTAATGCTGTGGCTGTCAATCCTGGCCGACTAAATATTTCAGTCTTCTGCAGCACAGTGCCAGGCGTGGTGGTGCACACCTTTATTTAATCCCAGCACTTGGGTCGCAGAGGCAGGCGGATCTCTGTGAGTTTGAGTCCAGCCTGGTCTACATAGTGAGTTCCAGGCCAGCTGGGGCTACAGGGAGACCCTGTCTCAAAAGAGGAAAAGCCCAAACACGGAATCCATAATCAGAATTTCTGATTTAGTAACTTCTGTTGGCATCCAGATACAGGGTATAAAGTAAACCCCTATGATTATAATGTGAAAGACTCAGAAGTAGTCATTAATGTGGTAAAGACCCCCAAAAAAATGTGGTGGTGTTGGAGGAAGTGGTGCCGCCTAGTGTTTGATAGTGTAGCTTCTGGAATCAAATAGACCTGTGGTTGAGCCCCAGTGCCACCGTTAATTAACTCTTCACATATTGTATCATATGTGTCTGTCCTGCATAGAGTCCTCTCCAAGCCTGTTTGCTCTTCTATAAGCATGAACAGCTGTGGGACTTAGTGTAACTGTTTTAGAGGGGTAAGCATGGTGTGTATGAAGTTTTTAGCACAGTAAATGCCACATAACAAAGGCTCAAGGTTATTATTCTTTGACTCCTTTTCCAGTACTTACTTTTTCTCCTTTATTTTGACTTCTGTGTGCTGACCCTGAGGAAATACTTCCCAGAAGAGTTTACCTCAGTGATGCTGATCACTTAATGGCATCTGATTTTTCAGCTTCAGCTGACCATTGTCCCTCTGTGCAAAGCACAGGGTTTCCACAGGTTTTTAACTGGAAGCAAGAAGCCCTAATAGTCTTTCTTCCCTCTGAAACTTCATAAGCCAGGTCCCCATTGTCTGCATTTCTTTCAGTATTATCTTTTTTTTAAAAAAATGAATATTTTCATTGATTCAAAAATTTCATACGCTGTATTTTAATCATATTCAGACCCCTTATCCACCCCAACTTTACCACCCCCAACTTGTTAGCTTCTATTATTATGTCCCTTTTTTTAAGGCCTATCAAGTCTAATCTGTTTTCCAGAGCTCTTGGGTGTGGGTATTTCCCTTGGAGTCTGATCAACCTACCAAATATCACACCAGTAAGGAAAACTGGCTCTCCCTCTCCCAGCATCCATCAATTGCCAATAGATCCTTAGCTAAGGGGGAGCTTTCTGCTCACCTCCACTATCCATGATAGGTCCCTGTCTGACTTAGGTTTTCGCAGGTCTTGTGCATGCTGTCATAAGAGCTGTGGGTTCATACTTGGAACTACCCTTTGGTGTTCAGACAACAGCTTCCTTACATTCATCTACTTACTAGGACTCTTACAATGTTTCCACCCCATCTTCACACAAAGATCCTTTAACCTTAAGAGGAGAGGGTATAATATAGGTGTCCCATTTAGGACTGAGCACTCCACAGTCTTACTCTATGTTAACCATTTGTAGGCCTCTGTATTAATCACCATCTGCTGCAAGAACCTTCTCTAGTAAGAGGTGAGAAACGCACTAATCTGTCGGTAAAACAATAAGTCATTGTGAGTCAGTTTAATACTTTTATCTGTTTAGCAGAATGATAGTGGAATGTTCTCTATGGCCTGTGACCTATCTACACAAAGATTCTTGACCCTGATAACAGTGTCAGGTATGGACTCCCTGTTGTGAAGTGGGCCTTAAGTCCAATTAGAAGGAGATTGGTTGCTCCTATAATATTAGTGCAAGGCTGATGATCAACTTTCTCTGCCAGCAACATGCATAACGCCTTATAGCACTATGAGGCTAGCCAGCAGAGATGTAGCTTCAAGGTCAATACAAGCTTGATTTCTTCTTGTTTGTTCTGCAACTCCGATATACAGTATCTTCAGCAATAGGGTCTTACTGTCAAGTCACTGGTGGGTAACCAAGTGCAATAGCAATAGCCAGTTTTGTTTGAGGATCTAAGGGATCTTCAGCCATCAGGGAAATGCAAATTAAAAAGACTTTGTGATTTCATCTTATTCCAGTCTGAATGGATAAGATCCAAAAAGCAAACAATGACAAATGCTGGTGAGGATGTGGGAAAGGGGAATACTTATTCGCTGCTGGTGGGAGTGAAAACTGGTGTACCCATTATGGAAATCAGTATGGAGTTTCCTCAGAAAGCTAAGAATAGATCTCCCATATGATCCAGCCATACCACTCTTGGGCATATATCTAAAGGACTCTGTATCCTCTTGACAGAGATACCTGTTCATCCGTGCCCATTGCTACCCTATTCACAATAGCCAGGGAACTGGAAACAACCTGTATGTCCATCAACTGATGGTTAGATCATGTAACTATGAAACATTTATACAATGGAGTGTTCTGCCATTAAGAAAATGAAAGTATGAATTCACAGGTAAATAGAATAGGAAACAATCATCCTAACTGAGGTAACCCAGACCAGACCCAGAAAGACAAATGTCACATCTTCTCATTCTTGGATGCTAGCTTATAATCTCTAGATAGGTGTGTTTCAGTTGGAAAATCCTTAGAGATCAGGAAACTAATAGGGACTGTGGGGAAAGATGATCTATGGGAGGGGAGATATAATGCAGTCATATAAATGGGAAAGGGGAATAATGGTAATAGGATGGGTTTAATGGGGTGGGGAATTATAGGGCAGAAGAGGAGTAAGAGGAGGCATAACAAACACTAAAGGTCTTTTGAAAGAGTCAAGTGGAAACCTATAGAATCTTCTTTCACCATATACATATACAATATAAAAAGTTTAAATGTAGTTGTCTTGTAACAGAAGTTCAAAGACTGTAATAGACACCAAGAGCTAAAAAATGAAAAGCATTCTTATCAAACAAGCTCTCATAGAACATCCCAGTAAGCTCTGAGCACTCAGTGGCTTTTCCATCCCCATGTTCCAAATGCTTCCACAATCCTCAAAACATGGTCAAGTCTATCACAATAATGTCCCACTCAAAGTATTAATTTCTGTTCTAGTTTATTTTCTGTTGTCATGATAGGCACCATGACCAAAAGCAACTTGAGGGGCTCAGGGCTCAAGAGATGGCTCAGAGTTTAAGAGCACTGGCTACTCTGGCAGAGGACCCAGATTCAATTTCCAGCACTCACATGGCAGCTAACAATGGTTTGTAACTCCAGTTCCATGGGAATCCTATGCTGTCTTCTGACTTCTGTGGACATTTTACAACACCGGTGCGCTTAAATACATGCAAGCAATACAGTCATACACGTAAAATTAAAATAATAAATAATAAAAACAACATGGGGAGGGAAGGTTTATTTGAGCTTACAGGTTATAGTCTATCAACAAAGGAAACCAAGGCAGGAGCTTGGAACAGAAACCATGAGGAACACTGCTTGCTGGCTTGATCCCAGGCTCACATTCAGCTACCATAAACATCCCCAGAATACCTGCCTAGGAATGGTACCACCCACAGAGGGTTGGGCTCTCCAACATCAATTAGCAATCAAGAAAATGCCCCACAAATATACCCATGGGCCAGTCTGGTAGAGATAATTTTCCTTCTTGGGTGTGTCAGGTTGAGAGACCAAGATTGCCATCCCACTATCTGTTGTTAGATGGAATGTTCTATAGATATCTGCTAAAAATTCGCTTTAATGTAGTTCTGAGGTTTCTCTGCTCTTTTTAAAGTTAGAACACCTGTTTAAATTTAGAGTGGAGATTGAAATCTCCCATTATTGCTGTCCCTGAACCTATGTGGTCCAGGGCACAAGTATTTACAATAGTCACATCATCTTGATGAGCTGATCCTTTTATCAATATGTAGTAGCTTTCTGTATCTATGCTGACTAGTTTTTATTTCATGCTTATTTTATCATTTATGAGACTTGCTACACCAGCTTGTTTGCGGTTTTCATTTGCCTGGTAGTTTGGTTTTCAACCTTTGACTCTGTTTATGAATGCCTTTCCTTGCTAGAGATAGCAGATAGTGGGTCATGTTTAATCTGGTCTGTTACTTTGTGTCTTAATTGGTGAGTCATTTGCATTCAATGTTATAGTTATTGTTTATGATTTTGTTGTTTGCTGTTTTGGTTGGTTCATTGGTTGGTTGGATGGTTGGTTGGTTGGTTGGTTGGTTGGCTGAATAGTGGTTCTTTTCTCCCCCTCCTAGTAGTGTTGGATGTTTGCTGGTTTGCTGTGTTAGACATAACTGATTCCTTCCTCTGTTCATATGTTATTTTCATGGGCTCTATTCTGTCCTCCATTTCCTCCATTTTCTCTTCTTATTATGTGTATAGTATTCCTTTATGAAGTAGTCTTACTTCTCCTTCTACTTTAATAGATAGTTTTGCTGGATGTGGCAATCTTGTACTGCCCTTGTCCTTCATGCCTGATGTTCTTCTACTTTGTCATGTCTGTTATGATGCTGTTTTGTTATTCATTTGATTCTTTCAGCTCTAGAATTTCTGGTTGGTTCTTTCGCACTGTCTCTATTTTCTTGTAGAATTTTCCCTCCATATTTTTAAGTTTCATTCAAGGTATGATTCTTTTTTCCTTTTTGGTAACTTTCTTCTCTATACCTTAAGTTGATTTCATACATTCCTTTTCCATGTCTGGGATTAAATTTGTTATCTGTTTCAGTCCTCCACCTGGACTCCAAACCTTTTTAAAAAGAGGACCCTGAAGTCTTCTTCTGGCAGCTCAGCTAGCTCATAGTCTTTGTTTCTGGTATCCAGAGGCTCCCAGTTTGTGGAGTTGTTGGTGTGATGTCTCGTGTTTTTGTTATTTTGTTCACTTGCTGAGGTGTGTATGGTCCCTGGTTTGTAAGCTTGTTTTATTTTTATTTATTCATTTAAAATATTTAATTAATTAATTAATTTATTTATTTATTTATTTATGTGTATGAGTGTATTGCCTGAATGTATGTAAGTGCACTTACATACATTGTGTCATGTAATGCCTGTGGAGGTCAGAAGAGGACGTTGGGTTCCTTGGAACTGGAGTTACAGACAGTTGTTAGCTACTATATGGGTGCTGGGAACTGAACCTGGGTCCTCTGCAAGAGCAGGCAGTGCTCTTAACTGCTGAGCCATCTCTACAGCCCCTGGTTTGAGTCTTCCTGGTGGACGGTCTTCACTTGAATTTATGTTCAGGGGGAAGTCACCACAGTGACAACTGTAATGGTCTGACAGAAGTCCCAGCGTCGGGTGCAGGGGAAGATTCTCTGCCTTTTACATGTGTCCCCTATAAAGTTTGGAGACAGGCATTCTAAGGTGCTGGTTAGGGAAAATATATTTAAGCAGTGAAGTGAAAAGGGGATGGACTTTGGGGTAAGCGAGGGTCAAGCCGGGGTGGGGAGGAATCATATATGGGTTAGGAGTGTGAAAAATAGTAGAAAAATATTATATATTTTTGGAGTTTGTAAGAAAGGGACAGACATAAGAGCTTTTTAAAGCAAGGTAAAAGTTATAACATCAGTTGAACACAAAATACAAAAGTATACTTACTAAGAAAAGTTAACTTAAAAAATTGTTAACTAGCTAGGTGTGGTGGCACACACCTGTAATCCCAGCACTCAGGAGGCAGAGGCAGGCAAATCTCTGTGAGTTCAAGGCCAACTGTTTCAAAAACACCAACAAACAAAAAATGTTAACTAAAAAAATTTAAAAAGATATGTATATAAAAATCTTGAAAGATAAAAATACAAATGAGCAATAAAAAATAGACAGTGTTCAATAAATTGAAATGGGTTGATGGCTGGAGAGATGGCTCAGTAATTGAGTGCATACTGTACTTGCATAAGACTCAAGTTCCCAGCACCCACATCAGTGGCTCACAGCTGCCTGTAATCCCAGTTCCAAGGGATCCTCTGGGTCGGGCACCAGCACTCACATGCACATCCCCAACACAGACACCCAGGCACATAATTTAAAATAATAAAAATAGATCTTTTTTAAAAACTGAAATAAGCTGGGCATGGTGGTGCACGCCTTTAGTCCCAGCACTCGGGAGGCAGAGGCAAGGGATCTCTGTGAGACTGAGGCCAGCCTGACCTACATAGAGTTCTAGGCCAGGTATGGCTACAGGGAGACCCTGTCTCAAAATAATAATAATAATAAATGAATAAATATTGAAATACATATGTTCTCAGTCATTTCTCCCTGGTGTGGGAAAGCCCACAACAAGGTTTACCTTAGCTCTATTTGTCAGGACAAACGTCCTGAGTTCGGTGTAGCACCTTGCTGCTATGGCCAGGCCTGGGGTGTTGCTCTCAGCTGTAGACTTCCTTAACATACTTGAGTCTGTGGTTGCTATCCAGATACACATTCCCCGTTCTGCTCACACTTCTGGCCATTCCGGAGTCTCCTGCCCCGTAGGATGCTAGCGGGGGTAAGAGGTTATGTGGGTACGAGTTTCTCAACTTTAGGGCCAGTGTTTGTGAGTCCTCCGACCACCATTCTTTGCTGGTGAGTTCTGGCAGGTTGAGGTCAGCCTCTGAGGAGTTCTTATCCTTTGCAGTCCAGTTGTTCCTGTGGTTCCTAGGTCGGATCTCTTCTCCTGAAGTGTAGTTTCTCTCATTTGGTTCAGAGGAAGTAGGTGCAGTGTTCAGGGAGGACGACGTTGTAGAGTTGCAGGGACTTTTCCCTGTGCTAAACTGGTGGTTGAGGTGCCAAGATTGAACCCCAGTATCCCGCGCTTACTTTTCCGCAGGCGTGATTTTCTCTCCTAAGTTCCGATAAAGCTTTGATCTCTAGACCAGACGCTGGAGTGCCTGTGGCAGGTGTCCGATCTCTGCAGGCCTCCTCCTCTGTTGTGTCTTTGACATTTTTCCCCTCTTCTATTAGTTCTACTTTCTGTTAAGGAACACTAGTTAATGAATATGGCGGTTCCTGTCTTCTACAGCTAATATTTTGCTTTTAGGGTTTGTTCCTTTTCCTTTCTTGCTGTACGTAAGATTTCCCTTTTTATTACACTCGGTCTTTCTGACTGAATGACGCCATAAATTGTTTCTGCTTTGTCAGTTTTATATTGTGCCATTTCTAATATGGTGTTCATTTTTGTAATCTCTTTTCTTTGGTTTAAATTGTATCGATTTTCTTTCTCATCACCTTTGGTTTTGCATTACATTAATTTTTACTTTATAGTTAAGTCTTTTGTATTTGAAATCTTCTGCAGTGATTTTTCTTTTCAAAATACCCTTTTGGGGGGGGGGAGTATGGGAGCACACACATGTGCCACAGCGTGCATGTGAAGGTCAGAGGACAACTTTTAGGAATTGGTTTTCTCTTTCTACCATGTAGGCCTGGGGGATCAAATTTAGGTCATTAGGTTTAGCAGCAAGTGCCTTTACCTGCTGAGCCATGTTGCCAGCCCCTGAATGCCCTTTTCTCATCAAACTTGATGTTTTTTACTGTTTTTTGTTTGTGTTTTTCATTTTCTTTTCACTCATTGCCTTATTCTTACATATTCCTTGCATTTAATTCATATTTAAATAGAATAAGATGGAGTCTGCTTAACATTTTCCCCAAGTAACTTCTCCACTCTATTTACCCAAGAATGTTGTAAACAATGCTGTGCTGGTTTGAATGAAAACGATCCCCATAGGCTCCAAGTATTGGGACATTTTGCCCCCAGATGATGACGCTGTTTTGGGAGGTTTTAGAAGCTGTGGCTGTCCTGGAGGAAGCATGTCACTGGGGGTGGGCTTAGAGAGTTCTTAAGCCTTGCCGGATCTCCAGTCATTCTCTTGCTTCCTGTGCCTGTGTGATGATGTAAGAGCTTCACTTCTGCTGTTCCTGCTCTAGCCACCTCCAGCCACCATGCCTCCCTGCCATGACCGATTGTAATTCCCCTGGAACCGTAAGCTCAAATAAACTCTTCCCTCTATAAATTGCTTTGGTCAGTGTTTCTATCACAGCAACAGAAAAGTGACTAATACAAATGCCTAGAACTTAGGCTGGAATGTTGGTTGTCCACAAGTTTACCTGGTTTGCTGCAGGTATTTAAGGAATCGGGGTTATCAGTGGGTAGGGCCAACTGGTAGTTTTAGTTCAGTTTTTAAATGCATTTCATCCATTTCACTAGCCATTTTCAGTGTGGCTATATCCCCATAATTCCCTTGACTCTGTCTTTGTGACCTCAGAGTAAGGCACATTAGTAGCATTCTTCTGAAATGGTTTGTTCTGCGCCCTGTGTAGAGGGAAGGTGCTGCCATCAGGCCTCATCCTTCAATTTTGTCCAAAGGGCATTGATCTGCCATGTTCGTCATATATGTGTGTGAGGCCATAGCTGTCTCCTAGCTTCATTATCTTCACATTTTCTGGTTTTGATTCATTTTTATTTCAGTGGGTTTCAGGGAAAATAAATAAGAGAAAGGTGTCTTTCTGGAAGCCCTTATATATGAAATATATTTTATGTATTTTCATCTACTATGAAAATTTATTATGACTTATATTCCAAAGTCCCACTCCTTTTTCTTTTGAGAAAGTGTCTCCTGTAGCCCAGGCTGACCTTGAGCTCATCATGTAGCTGAGGACGACTTTGCACTTCTGATCCTCCTGCAGCTGCCTCCCAAGTGTCAGCATTACAGGTGTGTACCACCATGCCTGGTTTATATAGTACTAGGGATTTAACCCAGTGCTTTGTGTGTGTGAGGCAATCAGTCTACCAGTTGAGCTCTAGTCTTCTGTTTTCTTTTATCCTTACATTGTACCATTGTTCCCATTCTTCTACCTCCTGCCCATTTGTTGGCTTCCACGATTCTGTTGTTTCTAATATTCACTGTTCTTTCTCCCTGCTCCCATTTTAAACATAATATCCATTAATGAGCAGCAAAGAAAAGCCACTTGGTGTAGAATAGTCTGTGAGACTTTGGAGCTATGAAGGCCTTTATTTGAATGCTGACTGTAACATCTGTTGTGGACAAGTAATAATCTATGTCTCTGCTTCAATGTCTGTAAGATGGGGATACTAGTGATATCTGCCTTGTAGAGTTGCAGATTAAATGAGAGATTAAATGAGATAATGCATATTTCTACAGATAGCAATTCCCTTCCCATCTTTTTTACCAAGTAGCCCCAAAATCTATTTATTAATACAAACATTGGTTGAACTGCCAGGCCCAATCCTGAGCAAGGTATGTGTGTGTGTGTGTGTGTGTGTGTGTGTGTGTGTGTGTGTGTAATTTAATCATACAATACAACATCAGTTTTGATATCCCTGTTTTCAGAAGAAGTAAACAGGGCCTACAGAAGCAAAGTCTCATTTGGTCAAGATCACTCACTGGGTGTGTGGCAGGACCAACATTTGAACCCTGCTGCAGTGTATCAGCCTGGAGGACTGGCCGCTGCCAGCTCATTTTTTGTCTGTCTTCCATATTCTTCCTTTAAATACATCACATCTTTCTCCTTTATTGATCTTATCACTCCAAATATTTTTCCTAGCAAAATGAATATGAATAAAAGTTTAATATTGATATTAGAACCCTGTTGTATACAAACCATTTCCTATGACTTCTTATCTTTGTTTTACTACTTTTAATTTTTTTATTATTTTTATTTTATGTGTATGAGTGTATTGTCTGCATGTATCTAAGTGCAACCATGTCATGCAATACCTGAGGAGGCCAGAAGAGGGTGTCGGATTTCCTTGGAACTGAAGTTACGGACGGTTCTTAGCCACTGTGTGGGTGCTGGGAATCGAACCCTGGTCCTCTACAAGAGCAGTCAGGGCTTTTAACCACTGAGCCATCTCTCCAGCCCGTTTTACTACTTTTAAGCCTATAACCACTTTCTGGCACTGTAGCAACCTTGCCTGCAAATCTACTGACTTCTTAAATCATCTTTGAGGTTTCCTAGCATTATATTTATTTGTTTAAATTTTTCTTACACACACACACACACACACACACACACACACACACACACATACTTCATCTCTCTTATCCCTTCCATCCCCCTGCTCTTCTCAGCTAGAGTACTTTACTTGTGAGTCCCTTCCCACTCTGCTCTCGTGTAGGAAGTCCTGACAGTTCAAGAGTGCAGTGGCTGTGTCATGCCTAGAAAATGGCATTCTACAACACTCCAATCTTTCCTTTGACTCTTACACTTTTTTCGTTGTTGTTTTTGTTTTGTTTTGGTCTTTTTGAGATGGGGTTTCCCTGTAGCCCCAGCTATCCTGGAACTCACTGTGTAGACCAGGCTGTCCTTGAATTCACAGAGATCCGCCTGCCTCTGCCTCCCGGATGCTGGGACTAAAGTCATGCACCACTCTTAACATTTTTGGAGCTCCCTCTTTGATAATGTTCCCTGAGCTGGAAGTGGGGGTGTGGGACTGTGATAGAGGTCTCATTTAGTGCTGAGTATTCCACAGTCTTATACACAAAACTGACTGGTTTCTCTCTGCCAGGTTTCCTGGCATTTTAAATTCATTCTGTCATCTTATGCCTTTTGCACATTTGTTGTGAGTTGTCCAAGATTTGTCACTGGAAAGGTATATGAACTGAAAACTTGGTGCCCACTGTCATGGTATTAGAAGGTGGAAGGAGGTGATTAGGTCATTGGGAATGTGACCCGCAGAAGGGATTAATGCTCATCTCAGGAGTTTAGTTCTCCTGAAATGAGATTAATATCTTGAGAGCTGTTTGCTATAAGCAAACGTGGCCTCTCCCTGGAAGCCCTTTCCTCTCCTTTTTCTACCAGAAACCAGTGCTGGCACTATCCCGAGATGAAACAGTCTCACAGTATAGTCCTGGCTTGCCTCAGTTTTTCTGCCAGTCCTCCTGCCTCATCTTCCCAAGTGCTCTAATTAGGGGTGTGAGCCACTCCAGCAGCTTTCTTTATAAAGCTTTCAGTCTCAGGTATTTTGTTATAGCAACATAAAATGGACTAAGACATTGCCTATGTCTGTTGGGTATCTCTTCTCTCTCGTGCTATAATCCACTGTTACTAGTCTTAAAGTATAAAGCAGCAGCATTCCAAATTTCTTTTCTACTTGATGCTCTACATTGAAATGAAATAATGGAAAATGAGCCAGGCATGGTGGCACACACCCTTTAATCCCAGTACTAGGGAGGCAGAGGCAGGCAGATCTCTGGAGTTCAAGACTAGCCTGGTCTACATTATATAATTCCAAGCCAGCTGGAGCTACAGGAGACCCTGTCTCAAAAAGACAAAAAGACAAAAAAAAAAAAAAAGAGGAGGAGGAGGAGGAGGAAGAGGAGATGGAGGAGGAGAAAGGGGAGGAGAAGGAAAAAAGAAATAATGAAAAATGATTTTGCATTCATTAGGACTTGCATAATAATACGCTTCTTTTGGTGCGGGGGGTGTCTGAAGAGCAAACCTAGGGCTTTATGTATACTAGGTATCTTAGTTTCTTTTTTTTTTTTCTGTGATAAAACAGTCTGGCAAAAGCAATTAAAGACAAAGAGTTTATTCTGGCTCATGGTCCAAAGTATAGTCCATCATGGCGGGGCAATCAAAGCAGCAGGAGCTTGAAGCAGCTGGTCACATCACACCTGTAGTCAAGAGAGATGAAGGCATGCATGCTTAGTTGAGTTTCTCCATCTTCTACAATCTGGGATCCCCTGCCCATGGAATGGTTCTATCCACATTTAAGATTAATCTTCCCACATTAATTAATGTAATAAAGACAGCCCCCCACAGGTATGCCCAGAGGCCCAGCTCCCAGATTCATGTTGACCATTAACAACATCACAACAAAAAGCAAAACCAAATAGGGCAGGTGTGGTGGAGCATGCCTTTAATCCCAGCACTTGAGAGGCAAACATAAGTGAATCCCTGTGAGATCAGGGTCAGCCTGGTCTACATAGCAGGTTGCAGGCCAGCTGGGGCTACAGGGAGACCCTGTCTCAGAAACCAGAAAACAAGCAAAAACAAAAAACAAAAAAAGAACCAGCACACTGGGCAATTTATGTATCACAGAGCAATTTCTCCAGCCACACTGCTTGTGTGTGTGTGTGTGTGTGTGTGTGTGTGTGTGTTTTCTGAAGATTTTTATCTTCAATCCCTCCACCATCTTCCTCTTGCTTTGGCATAAGGCCCCTAACCACCTAAAGAAAGCCTCACCCTACTCCACCTATCCACAATAAAAATTTGATGTTGGTCTCCTCCTGTCCCCATTCTCAAGCCATTTTGAAAAAACTTGGAGGCTTGTCTTGCTGTCCCCTGACGCACTGATGTGAGTCACAAGCCTGTTCTTAGTGTGTGTGTGTGTGTGTGTGTCATTTGACCAACTTCACTGCTGTCTAATGTTTTCCTCGAAATTTCTCAAAAGTTCAGTACATTGCCTGATTTTTAGAAATTTTCTTTTAGTATAGACAAAAAAGCTCTTTTACTTGTACTTTTAAAATAGTATTAGTTTTTTAATAGCCTGCCTTTCTTCTGTACTTATGGCTTTGGTTGCCTTTTGCTCCAGTTCCTCTTATATACTCTTTATTCATTTAAACAAGCTCAGAGGAACACCATATAGAAGCAGTCAGAGTGAATGCGAAATGAGCATTTCTGATCATAGGTTTGCAATTCTTTTCCCACTTAATTATTTACTTAATAACCACATACTTAGAAGAAGCATTTCATTACAACAGCATTGACGTATTCAATAACAATTTTCTGAGCTAAGATGCATCTTTTTCAAAATTGGCTGTAAATATTTAGGTTTACAATTGAATTAATATAATTATACAATATTGAACTCAGTATGAACCTTATAAGACACAAAACTGAATGAGGTTTTAACCTTTAAAAAAGATCTCCATTTCATTTTAAAATATGCTGTTTCATACAGAAAAACTCATTTTTAAATTTTTAATGCAATTGACATTAAGATGTTTGCACATGCGTTTCTAATCTCTATGTATTTGATTATTACTAGTCACGGTTAGTTACTTTCTGAGCTCCTTGGCTTCTGAGCATGGATATAAAGTCACAGGTGGTATTTCAATGGTAAAGTTTTTCATATCTACTAATTATTATTTTTTTAATCATTATTTTTTTAATTTTTAATAACTATTTAGGGGCTGGTGAGATGGCTCAGCAGTTAAGAACACTGGTTGTTCTTGCAGAAAACCTGGGTTCGAATCCCAGCACCCACATGGCAGCTAACAACAGTCTGTAACTCCAGTTCCAGGGGATCCAATACCTTCTTTATATAATATTGAACTCATTATAAGCCCTGTAAGACATAAAATTGAATTAGTTTTTTAACCTTTAAAAAATATCTCCATTTCATTTTAGAATATATTGTTCCTTACAGAAAGACTCATTGTTTTTGCTACTAACACCGAGGTGTTGGCGCATACATCTCTAATCTATATGTATCTGATTATTACTAGTCCTAATCAGTTGCACTTGGACCTTTGGCGCCTGTGTATGTCTATGAAGTCATCAGGTGGATTTCAATGGTAATGTTTATCACCTCTACTAATTAGCATGACATAAATTTCCATGCTTCCTCCTCAAATATAATATATATTTTTAAATTTGTTGATTTCACACAGAACATAAACCATCTTATTCCACTATGCACCCACTTCCCAGATGGCACCCTTCCATAGCCTCCCTCCCCCTACTAGAGGCCTTATACTCTGATATCCCTGCTACTGTCTGCTGTGTTTTGGGCACCCCAGCCATTCCCCACTACTTGTGCCCTTCTGTTGAATCTAGTCAGCCTATCTAGAGGTCTTTGTTTTAGGAGGGTCAGCCATTCCTCTTCTACCAGCAATCAGTTGTCGATACTCCTTTAGATAAGATTAGGGTCTGCTGTTCATTTTCCCAGTGCTATGCTGGGTTACTATCTGGGAGTCCCTTTGTTCACCCTGGCCAACAACTCAAAAGAAGGTATCTCCCTTCTGGCATTGTTGCTTGTTATGTAGCCTTTAGCTATGCATATGGACTCTTAAGAAATTATAATGACCCCTTTAATCTTTGGTTATACTTTCCTTTTGGATGTTTAAGGCCATACAGTTGGCCCAGACAAACCAATTTATATTTACTCTTAAGGTCCTTTGAAGATCTGTTCCTCAGGGGTCACATGGGCTAGGGAGGAGCCCCTGGCTCCTTTCTTTTACCAGTTCCGCCTA
>NW_008346389.1:1055551-1055705 GCF_000622305.1 Nannospalax galili
GTTGTCAGATATACCTTACCTAGACATATATTTCTTGAGCTGCTATGTATAATTTGTCAGTAGGTTGTAGGAGTAATATGGTTCCCTCTGGATTTCAAAACTAGCTAGCAGTGGATGAGTGTTCCCCTTTCCCCACATCCTCTCCAACATTTGG
>NW_008346389.1:1056169-1057130 GCF_000622305.1 Nannospalax galili
ATGTCCAGTTTAGAAAATCCTTTCCTACACCTATGTCTTGTAGATTTTTGCCAATGTTTTCTTCTAACAGCTTCAGAGTTTCAGGCTTTACATTGAGGTCTTTGATCCATTTGGAACTGACTTTTGTGCAGGGTGAAAGATAGGGATTTAGGTTACTTCTTCTACAGGTGCAGATGCAGTTATGCCAGCACCATTTGCTGAACATGCTGTCTTTCCTCCAGTGAATATTTTTGGCCCCTTTGTCATATGTCAGGTGTCTGAAATCATATTTACTTATATTTGGGTCTTCAATTTTGTTCCATTGATCTATGGGTCATTTTTGTGCCAGTACCATGTTGTTTTTATGACTATAGCTCTGTAATACAGCTTAAAATGTGGTATAGTAATTCCCCCGGCATTGCTCTTAGTGCTCAGGGCTGTTTTGGCTATCCGAGGTCTTTTGTGCTTCCATATGAATCTTAGGATGGTTTTTTCCAATTCTGTGAAAAATATCATGGGGCTTTTGATTGGCATTGCATTGAATCTATAAATTTTGGTAGGATGGTCATTTTCACAATATTAATTTTTCTAATCCATGAGCATGGAAGTTCCCTCCATCTTCTGGTGTCTTCCTCAATCTCTTTCTTAAAAGATTTAAATATTTCATTGTAGAGGTCTTTAATGTCTTTGTTCAGGTTTATTCTGAGATATATATATTTTTTGCAGCTCTTGTGAAGGGGAGTGTTTCCATGTGCTCTTTCTCTGATTGTTTGTTATTGGTATATAGAAAGGCTACAGACTTTTGTAGGTTAATTTTGTAATCTGCCACTTTACTGAACGTGTTAATAATTTCTAGGAGTTTTCGGGTGGAATTTTTCACGTCCCTTAGATATGATATCATATCATCTGCAAAAGGGATAATTTGAGCTCTTCTTTTCCAATTATTACTCCTTTAATTTCCTTCTCTTGTCTTATTGCTCTT
>NW_008346389.1:1059153-1067733 GCF_000622305.1 Nannospalax galili
GATATAGTAATCTGGGTTGGCATCTGTGGTCATTTAACACTGGGAATACTTTGGTCCAGGCTCTTCTGGCTTTCATAGTTTGCACTGAAAAGTCAGCTGTAATCCTAATGGGTTTTCCTTTATATGTGACTTGTTCCTCTTTTGCAGCTTTCAGAATTGTCTCTTTGTTTTGTTTGTTTAGTGTTTTTACTATGATGTGCAGTGGAGAGTTTTTTCTGGTCCTGCCTGTTTGGTGTTCTATGTGCTTCTTGTATTTGTATGGGTATGTCTTACTTTAGTTTTGGAAAATTTTCTTCCACGATTCTGTTGACGATCTGGTCCATGCCATTATGTTGGGATTCTTCTCCTTCCTGTATGCCTATGATTCATAAGTTTGGTCTTTTTATGGTGTCACACAATTCCTGCATATTCCATTCTTGTCATTTCTTAAATTTTTCATAATCTTTGCTTGAGTGGTCTAGTTCGTCCACTTTATCTTCCAGTCTTGATACTCTGTTTTCCATTTCATTCATCCTATTGGTGAGGCTTTCTCCTGTCATTTCTAATTGGCTTAGTGTTTCACTTCCTTCTTCATTTCAGCCTGAGTATTCTTCAATATTTCTAACTCTTTTCGGAATCCATTCTGAAGTTTATCCTTATCTTCCTTCAGTTCTTTGATTTCTTTGTGTGTTCTTTCCTTAGTTTGTGTGTTCTTTAAATTCATTGAAATTTTTTAATCATGTTTGTAATTGTTCTTTTGAGTTCCATGTCCTGCTTTATCTCTAGGGAGTTCTCATTGTTCTCCTCTAGAGGACTATTGGTATTTGGTGAAGAGGTGTCATTTTGGTTTTTCATGTTATTACTTTTTCTCTGTGATTTTGACATGTGAATTTCTTTTGTAGTTTCTGATTCTTGTGTGAGACTCAAGCCTTTGAGTTTAGGTCTGCTGTTTTTGTGAACTTTATGTGTCTTTGTGGTTTACTTTTTGGCGTGCAAAGCTGGTTCCTCTAAGCTTCCAGTTCTTTCTTTTGATTTTATATTGGAGTGGGCCAGATTGCTTTTGTCTTCAGGAGTTCCCAAGGAGGCCCAAGTCAGATGAAGATCAGATGCTCTTAAGCTTTCTCCTAAGGTCTGGATCCCTCCAGGATAGATTTTGGCCTCAGGAATTTGGGGGTTGGACTGGCCTGGGAGTCAGGCCCAGGAAAGATGCTGGACTAGGGCAGCTGGTGGCTGTGCCACTCAGAGAGGCAAAGGAAGATGGGGGCAGGATGAGGCTCCAAAAGCCCCTGGAAACTGCACTGAGGAGCTGGGTTTGTCTGGATGCAAAGGACCAGGAAGAGGAAAGGTCAGCCCTGGTGTCCAGGAAAGAGGCTGGCGGGTTGTCAGACCCCAGGACACAGAGGAAGATGAGGGCAGGGCCAGGCCCGGAAGCAGTGCTCCAGGGGACCCGAGAAGGAACTGAGTTGTTCTGGATGCACAGGATCAGGAAGAAGCAGTGGTGGTTCCCCAGGTGTCTGGGGCACCAATACAAGGAATGGGGCAGGGCCCAGGCTACGAGGAGACCGGGGGCGGGGGGGAGGATGGGAGGGTAGGTGAGGCTGGGGGAGTCAAGGAGCCGAGGGCCCAATCAACTTACCCTGGAGAGAGGAGGTTTGCAATTTTTCAGCAAGCAATGACTCTTTATTGAAATGGCAAAACTAACTCCATTTTGTTTTAGCTGGCTTTTGCTTTACCGTGTTTTTGCACAGCCATTCCCACTGCAGCCAGCCAGGCAGAACCTCTCAGCAGGCAATTTCAGGGAGTACATTGTTTCTACAATATTGGGAAACTTAGAAGTAGTCAGGTAGCACATCCAAGTAGCATGTCCTCCCACCCAATCTAACCAAAATTTATTGCTAACTGAAAACCTCTTTGTTAACTGATCTGCCCCTGGTCTGGTGTAATTATGGTCTAACTGTGGTTATTGACTTTACCCCTGACATGATGTAATTATGGTTTTAAGCTTTATAAACCCTGCCTTGCTGGAGAAATCACTGGTCAACAGTTCTTTTGGGCACTAACCCCCTCTCTGACAACCAGCTATTAATAAAGGACTCCTAATTCCACCATCACTATGTGGCGTTCCTCTCTGCATCTCACCCAGTATTACATTAGCCTTAACAAACAATGTTCATCTACTTAAAGGGAAGATTGTAAACACTGCACATAACTTTCCATTTTAATAGTAATAGGTCTGCCTTATGCCAGACTCGGTGACATACCCACCCTAATAATCAGAGCACTTGGGAGGCTCTTTAGGTTTATAATTATTTCAAGGCCATTCTGGTTTCTTAGTGAGTACCAGGCCAGCTAGGGCTATAGAACATGACTCAAAACTGGCTGGGGACATAACTCAGTTGGTACAGTGTTTGACTAGCATGTAAGAAATCCATGGTTCAGTCCCTAGTACTGCATAAAACTGTGGTGGTGCATTCCTGTAATCCCAGTACTTCAGAGGTGGAGGCAGAAAATTCGGGAAGTTCAAGGTCATCCTCAGCTGCATAGCAACTTCCAAGGCAGACCCTATCTAAAAATAAAAATAAAATCATTGCTGGGCGTGGTGGCGCACACCTATGATCCAAGCACCCTGTGAGTTCGAGGCCAGCCTGGTCTCTATAAGTGTAGCTAGGGCTACAGGGAGACCCTGTCTCAAAAAGACCAAAAAATAAAATAAATAAATAAATAAATAAATAAATAAATAAATAAATAAATAAATAAAATAAATGTTTTTGATTCATGGCATGTTTATAATCCCAGAATTTGGGAGGCAGAGGCAGGTGGATCTGGTTTACATACCAAGTTCTAGGCCAGCTGTAGCTACAGGGAGACCCTGTCTCAAAAAAAAAAGATTACATATAAATACATACTTTCCCAAAGCTTCACAAATAGAAATATACTCAATGTGGGCATGAGATTCAGAGACCTTCTCTGCCCTAAGTTTTGTGTCCTTACTGAAAAAACAAAAAACAAAAAAAAAAAACCTCCAAGTAACTTAGGGGGGAAAAATGTGACTCCCCAGAACCTTACATCTTAAACCAGGTATACTGGTGTATGCCTATGATCCCAGCCTTGGAAATCAAGGCCAGAAGACCAGGAGTTGAAGGTCATCCATTATTACATAGAGAGTTCAAGTCCAGCCTGGGCTACAAGAAACCCTGTCAAAAGAAATTTTTTTAGCCAGACATGATGGTTTGCACCTTTAATCTCAGCACTAGGGGCAGAGGCAGGTGGATCTTTGTGAGACTGAGGTCAGTATGGTCTTCTTAACAAGTCCCAGGTTACCTGGGCGACTCTAGAGAGACCCTGTCTCAAAAAAAACAAAAAACAAATTTTAATTTGTAAAATTCTCTGGAATAACTGTCCACTATCTCCACTTCTCTTTAACATAGTGCTTGAAAAAAAAATTCTCTGGAATAAAACATTATCAGTATGTGGAATTAATTACAGAAAATATTGATTATAAAAAAGCACCAATTTACTCTAAGACAATTTAATTGAAGACAGAAAATTTTAAAACAATGGAACTATTGCTTAAGCAGCAGAATCAGTATAACTTATAACTCAAATATGTTAAGAGAAACTTTTAAAAAGCCTGGAGGGACTTGAAATCTCTAGTTCATTAAAATCACTACCTGTCTTCACCACATTGAATTCTGGAAAAAATGTTTTTTAAAACTGACTATTGGTCAGTAAAACATTGTGATACTGTTTGAGCTATACTAAATAGACACCACAGCCTAAAAATTGTGAAAGCAAAAATTTTAAATAATCATTTAAGCCAGGCGTGGTGGTGCACACCTTTAATCCCAGCACTCGGGAGGCAGAGGCAGGTGGATCTCTGTGAGTTCAAGGCCAGCCTGGTCTACATAGTGAGTTCCAGGACAGCTGGGGCTACAAGGAGACCCTGTCTGAAAAAAAGACAAAAAAGAAAATTATTTAAATGCTTTGTTATTTCACAAACATTTTCTCACCAACTTTGTAGTATTTGTGGTAGAATCCCTGGTTAAAAGTTACGAAGTCTAATTTAAAGTAATGGAAGCAAAAACTGAAGAAAAGAGACTGAGGAGATGGGTGTTGGTAAATACTTCTACACAAACATGAGGATCTGAGTGTGATCCCCAGAACCCACATAAAATGTCAGGTGTAATCAGGCATGATGCACATCCTTCAATCACAGCAGCTGGAGAGACTGAGGCAGAAAGATCTCTATGAGAGGGATGCACATGCTTTTATGCCCATTGCTGCAGAGGTGGAGACAGGCAGATGCCTGGACTCACTGGCCAGCCAGGCTAGCCTAATCTGGAAGCCCCAGGTCCCAGTGAGGAACCCTGCATTAAGAAAAGGTAGATGGCTCCCAAGGTTGACTGTTGGCCTCACACATTCACCCACACACGAACCAGAAATTAACTTACAGATATAACTGGAAGCTGAGATTCAGGCAGGACTGTACCAAAGCTGTCACATTAGGTCTTGCCGGCCCATGTTGGTTCTGTGCCCATGTTGTCCCTCGTATGCTGCCTGTTTTCTCCTGCCTCCATAGCTTCTTTCATGAAGCTAGGAAAGAGACTTTTTGCAATTTCAGACTTACCAAGTTCAACCTAGCAAATGTAGGAGAAAAAAACAGGCCTCTTTCCCAGAGTGGACTGGGCCAGCCTAAGCATCTGGATGACAAGGCCTTGGAGCCCAGAGGGACAGGGGAGAGCATACAGTGCTAAGATGAGCCATACAGTAGGTAGCTAGGAGCTAAGTGGCAGAGTAAACAAATGGCTAACATTTTATAATTTGGTGCCAGGTGTGGTGGCGCACTTAATCTCAGCACTCGGGAGGCAGAAGCAGGTGGCTCTCTCTGAGTTCAAGGCCAGCCTGGTCTACATAGCAAGTGCCAGGCCAGCTGGGGATACAAGGGAGACCCTGTCTCCAAAAGACCAAAAAAAAAAGGTAAGTTGGGGCTGGAGAGATGGCTCAATGGTTAAGAGCACTGGCTGCTCTTGCAGAGGACCTGGATTTGATTCCCAGTACCCACATGGTGACTAACAACCATCTGTAACTCCAGTTCCAGGGGATCCAACGCCCTCTTCTGTCCTCCCCAAGCATTGTATAACACAGGTGCACTTACATGCAAGCAATACACTCACACATAAAATAAAAATAATAAATAAAATATATTAAAATTGATATAGTTGACCAGGTATAGGTATACACCTTTAATCCCAGCACTTAGAGGACAGAAGGAGGTGGATCTCTGTGAGTTCAAGTACAGCCTGGTCTACATAGTGACTTCTAGTCCTGCTAGTGCTACATAGTGAGAGACAGGCAAAAAAAAAAAAAAGCTGCATGTGGTGGTACACTTTAATCTCAACACTCGAGAGGCAGAGGTAGATGAATCTCTATGAAATGGAGGCCAGTCTGGTCTACATAACAATTTCCAGGCCAGCTGTGGTTACAAGGAAATCTAGTCTCAACCCCCCTCTCCTCCCAAAAAGCCACAAAAAAATGATGTATTCATTCTACAATATTTTATATTGTGATTTAAAGTTGTATATTATTAATATATACAATTTTGTTAGTTTATAATAAGACTGGCAGGTGTGGTAGCATGTACCTGTAATCACATACCTAGGAGGCAAAAGTAGATCATGAGCTTGAGGCCTAGGCTGTGTCGAGTACCAGCCAAGCTCTGTAGTGAGACCCAGAGTATATGCATAGAGAGACCTGTGCACTTCAGTTCTGTTGTCCAACATTTTCTCATGAGAAGCTGTATTTTATGCAGTCTCACCCTTCCAACCTTCTATCCCTTCATAGAACAGAGCTGTAGATCACCTTTTAAAATGGACAATATTTTCTAGTTTGTAACGTACTCCCAAAATATGTTTATTCAGTCTTTTTTTCCAATGCGTATGAGTATTTTGTCTGTATGTATGCATGTGCATCCATGTTGTGCACTGCCCATGGAAGTCAAAAGGTGTCGGATCCCCTGGAACTGGAGTTAAGGACTGTTTTTAGCCACCACATAGGTGAGGGAAACCAAACCCAGTTCCTCTGCAAGAGCAGTCAGTGCTGAGCCATCTCTCCAGCCCCAGTTTTCAGTCTTTTTAATTTATTTATTAGGTGAGCATGCATGCTATAGTGTGTGTGTGTAGGTCAAAGACAATTTTTGAGAATTTGGTTTCTCCTCCACATAGGATCAAAATGAATTCAAGTCATCAGGTTTGGCAGCCAAGCAGCTTTACCCGCTGACTGATCTTGTCAGCCCTTGTTTTGTTTGTACGTTTGTTTTTTGAGACAGTCTTACTATGTAACCTGGGCTGACCCCGAACTTGCTATGTAGACCAGGCTGACCACGAACCTGCCTCTGCTCTCAAGTGCTGGGATTAGAGGTGTGTGCCACCGCATCACTGTCTTGTTCCTGTGTATGTGTTAGCATTAGGATTTCAAATTGTACTGGAGTGGAGCAGGGAGGGAGCTACAGAGCTGTAGAAAAGTGAATAAGAGGCCAGTTTCCCGAAGCAAACTGCAGGCAGTCTCATTCTCAAATGCGTTTTGGAGTACATATAAAATCTCAGGCATTTCAGCTGAGAACCCTTAAAGAGAATATTTAAATGCTGAGGCATTCCTTCAGAAGAGTCTGAAAAACAAATGCCAACCATAAGTTTCAATAGCAAAAATAAACATACCTGAAACAATATGGGAAAAGTTGATTCATTTAGGGAAATTCTGTGGAGGCCAGTTGATATTTCAATGGGTGGTGGTAACAGAAAATGATTTTTTAGGATGCCCAAACCTGATTTCCTAAGACTAACACAGAAACACAGAAACACGGAAGGTGATTATAGGCTTTTAAAAAATTCTATATTATAACTGTATGAAAGGAAACATTTTAGCCATTATCAGAGGCACTTAGGAACAGTAGCTTGTACATCATTTCTGATCTCAAGTCCGAAGGTGGAGAAACATGTGGTTTAAAATGCACTTACCCTCGGCTTCCATAAAAAGAGGAGAGTAGCAGGAATCTTGGACAGCAGAAACAAGACATAATGAAATTACTAAATGCATCCTAGGAAATCAAAAGAGCCGAAGAAACTAAACAATTTAGCATTTCCTCTCTGGGGAGACCCTTGTCCTACTTCAGAACTGTTCTGATTTGTCAAATGTGTATTTAATTATGCAAAACATTGCAGAATGTACTCAGCTTAAGCAAGGGTATAAAACCTGTGGACACATTGAAGAAAAAGGGCCCAGCAGAGGATGAGGCCCCCAAACCAAAGAAACTGAGGTGGTTAAGAAGGGCCAGAATCAGCTGGGAATGTGGTTTAGTGGCAGGATGCTTGCCTCACAGTAAGGCCTTGGGTTTGATCCCTAGCACTGGTCTCTCCTTGCTTTAGTGGTACTTCTTGTCTTAGGAAATAAAGCCTAAAGGTATATTTAAAAAGGAGAGAGGAGGAGAAATGGCTCGGTGGTTAAGAGTGAGTACTGATCTAGAAGAGGACCCAAGTTCAGTCCCCAACACCCATGTCATGCAGCTCACAACCTCCTGTAACCAACTCCAAGAGATCCAACACCCTCTTCTGGCCCTCAAGGGCACCTGCACTCACATGCTTACGCACATAGAGACATACATACATACACTTAAAAGTTAAAAAAAAAAAACTTAAAAAAACTTTATAAAAAGAAAGAAATGTATCAAGTGGCTAGTCATGTCTAATTCCTTTGTACTGATGGTCAGTGGAATTCAAAGGAAAGCTCACAACCACTGCCTCAGAGAGAAATACATGGCTTCTTGTGGAATACAGGGATGGTTCCTGCTGCTTCGATACCCAGAAAATTGAATTCACATATACTCCATAAAAAAGTAAGCCTTTTTAAAATTGCTGTTTTTGTTGTACTTTTTAAATGTTATAGTATATCCACATATACATTTGTTTACAAATTCACAAGTGTACATTATAGACTAGGTTCTCCATGAGAGGGAGAACGTGGGGTTTTTTCTTTCTGTGATTGGGTGACTTTACTTAATACCATATATCCTAGGTCCATCTACTTTCCTGTGAATTTCATTTCATTTTTCTTTAGAGCTCAATAATATTCCATTATATATATGTACCAGATTTTCATTATCCATTCATCTATTGGTTCCATTTCCTAGCTATAGCGAATACAGCAGCAATACATATGGGAGTGCAATATCTGTATAGTAGGGTATGGTGTTCTCTGGGAATATGCCCAGGAGTTCAACAGTTGGGTCATATGATAACTTGTTTTGTTTTGTTTTGAGACATGGCCTCACTATGTAGCCCCAGCTGCCCTGGAACTCACTATGTAAATCAGGCTGGCCTTAATCTCACAGAGCTCCTCAGGTCTCTGCTTCCTGATTGCTGGGATTAAAAGCATAGACCACCATGCCCAGCAGTAGCTCTATTTTTTAATTTTCACTTTGACCCACTTAGAAAAAGTGATTTGTTGTTAAATTTATTTTGTGATCTTAAATTTTTCCTTTTTTTTCTTGTTTAAAACTGTATCGGAATTATAGAGTTATATTATTCTACAATGTATTATTATATAACA
>NW_008346389.1:1068263-1116332 GCF_000622305.1 Nannospalax galili
CATATATATTATATTATTCTGAATTATGTAATCATAGAATTCTACAACTGGTCACACATAGAGAATAAGTGTCTAAGAGATGCTCAGCCCTAAGTGACACATCTACAATGAAGCCTCTACACCTAAGGCTCATGGAGCATAGCTGAACAGGGAGTTGAGAGAATACTAATGCATTTCTCAACTCTCACCAGTGAAGCTCCCTCATGCAACAGAGGGCAGTGAATTATGTAATCATAGAATTCTACAACTGGTCACACATAGAGAATAAGTGTCTAAGAGATGCTCAGCCCTAAGTGACACATCTACAATGAAGCCTCTACACCTAAGGCTCATGGAGCATAGCTGAACAGGGAGTTGAGAGAATACTAATGCATTTCTCAACTCTCACCAGTGAAGCTCCCTCATGCAACAGAGGGCAGTGAACACAGAATGCCATAACTGGTCAAAATGTAGAGAAGAAGAGACTGCAGAGAGTGGGTCCCTGGATGCACCCAGGACTCAGGGACCATTGTGGAAGAGAGGGGTGGAAAGATTGTAAGAGTCATGGGTAGTACTTGACCATAAGGAAACAGAGTCCTCCAGGCTCCTGGGAACTTGCTCAAATGAATTTACAGCAGTGATGACAACATGCACAAGACCCATGCAAACTCAATCAGACAAAACCCAGCATAGAACTGTGGAAATGGGCAGCAGGCCCTAACCTTAGCTGAGGAATTATTGGCAGCTGATCATTGCTGGGTGAGGGAGAGTCAGTCTTCTTTAAGGAAGTGACACTAGATAGGCTAACCAGGCTCCAGTGGATGAAGTCACATTGAGTAACATCTGGGTACACAAACTTGACTCAACAGGCCTTAACATATATGACAGAATGTATGAACTCCTGTACATGGGCTATGGGGGTGGTACAGATGGGGGAGTGGTCTAAATATGATTAAGATATGTGGTATGAAATGCATAAAAATTCAATAAAAACATACATTAAAAATTCAATTGAAAATTATATCTGATCCAGGTATGGTGGCACACACCTGTAATCACCACATTCAAGAGGCAGAGACAGGTAGATCTCTGTGAGATCTAAGCCAGCCTGTTCTACGTAGTGAGTTCCAGACCAGCCAGGGCTACATAGTGAGACCCTGTCTCAAAAAAACCAAGCAAGCTGGGTGTGGTGGCGCACGCCTTTAATCCCAGCACTCGGGAGGCAGAGGCAGGCAGATCTCTGTCTGTGAGTTCAAGGCCAGCCTGGTCTACATAGTGAGTTCCAGGACAGCTGGAGCTACAGGGAGACCCTGTCTCAAAAAGACCAAAAAAAAAAAAACAAAAAACAAAACAAAAAAAAAAACCAAAACAAAAGCAAAACAAAACCCAAGCAATTCAATGAAGAACACAGAATTTCTCCTTTTAAACTGACTTAAAAGTACATGCACTGGAGTTGGAGAGATGGCTGAGTGGCTAAAAGCACTAACTGCTCTTGCAGAAGACCCAGATGGATTTCCCAGCACCCACATAGTGACTAGCAGTACACCCCTTCTGGCCCCACAGGCGCTGCACATGTGGTGCACTTAACATACTAACAAGCCAAACACTCAAATACATAAAAATAAAAGTTAAATACATGCAGGAGCTGAGGCTGTAGTTGCCTGGCATGCAGGAAGCTCTGGTTTGATTGCCAGAACCTTATAAACTGGGTGTGGTGGTGCACTGGCACACACCTATAATCTCACCGCTGAAGTGGTGGAGGCAGAAGGGTCAGAAGTTCATGGTAATTCCAGGCTCTATTTTGAGTTCAAGGCCAGCCTGGCTTAAAAAAAAAATTACTGGGCTGGAGAGATGGCTCAGGGGTTAAGAGCAGTCAGTGCTCTTGCAGAAGACCCAGGTTCAATTCCCAGCACCCACATGGCGGCTAACAACCATCTGTAACTCCAGTTCCAGGGATCTGACGCCTTCTGACTCCGTGGGCATTGCACAACATGGGTGCATTTACACACATGCAGGCAATACATTCATACACATAAAATAAAACTAATAAAATATTGTTTTTAAATTACCCTGGGCCTAGAGGTACAAGCTTGTAATCCAGCCACTCAGAAGGCTGAGATAGGAGGGTTACAAGTTCTAGGTCAGCCTGGGCTATAGAGTGAGTGTCAAACCAGCCTAGGCAACTGAGGAAGACTTTGTCTTAAAATGAAAGGTAAGAAGAGGTCTGGGGATAGAACTCAGAAACATAGCATTTGCCTGGTATGCATGAGGCTCTAGGTTCAACCCTCAGTATAACCCCACCTCCCTCCCAAACAATACATAAGAAATAGATAACCTAGAGCTAAGATTGAGGTTGCAAACTAAAAGACACATAGTCTCTGTCACTGTTCTCCTACCTTTCTGGTGTGGACACAGCCGTAGGCCATATTACAAATGTATAGGATAGATGCATACAATAAAATATGATTATGAGCACTTACATTTGAATTGCATATATTCTTCATGTGCTTGGAATACAGTTCCTTTTTATTTTAAGCCTTCATCCATTTAAAGACATAAAGACCATTCTCAGTTTACTGGCTGTATAAAAACTGACCAAAGGTCATAATTTTGCAACACCAAACTCTCTCTTTCAGGTCATTTCCATAAACAAAGCTCATGAGAACAGTGGACTCAGGAGGGATAAAAGGATTGTGACTCTTATTTAATCAAGGACCACACTCATTCAGAGACGCAAACATTGATGAAAATGATGCTGGGCTAGAGGTTGACACAGCTTACTTTTCATAGTGAGGCTACAGGAAGTTACATTTGCACTTGACTTTCTTAGACAGCACAGAGCCTAAGAGAAATTAAGCAATCTGTTCAGACCGAGCTAAGAATGGAATGGTTTCCAGCAAAGCTTCTCTAGGAAGAACTGAGTTTATGGTGACAGACGGATGGGAGGACCAAACTCAGCACATAAAGCAAGTGCTTCGAAGCCACGGTCAACAGAGGCTATACAAACTAGAGAACTGATGAGAAAACCGAAGAATTCACAGCTCTGCTGCGACCATCTTAGCACCACAGAGGCCATCCTGTGTCCACCCAAACAGGTTTCCAGCTGTGATCCCCCCTGGCTGAGCTGCCAGGGAGTCGGGGTTTCGAAACAGTCTAAAGTGAGCTAACAAACCTCTGTTAATTAAGGCCAGACCAAGCAGCAAGCTCACCATGTACAGAGGAAGGGGCTTGAGCTGCTGTCTGGAGCTAGCATTTAGATTGATTTCTGGGTGTTTTTTTCTCCCTTTTTATAAATGCAGTCTACATTTATTCTGTAGAAATTTGAGCACAGGGCTGGGGGTATAGTTCAGAGGCAGAACACTTGCCTGGTATGCCTGCCACCCAAGATTCACAACACCCCAGCACTGGGGGAAAAAATGTTGGGTGTGGTGATCTGTGCCTGTAAGTCCTGCACTTGGGAAGCAAAGGCAAGAAGATTAGAGCTCAAGGTCGTCCTAAGCTACACATCAAGCTGAAAATCAGTTTAGGCTACTTGAAACCCTGTCTCAAAAACAAAAACAGAGGTAAAAAAAGAATGAAAGAAGAAGAAAAGAAAGCTGAGGGGCTAGAGAGGTGGTTAAAAGTGCTTACTGAGACCGGGTATGGTAGCAAACACCTTTAATCCCAGCACTTGGGAGGTAGAGGCAGGTAGATCTCTGTGAGTTCAAGGCCAACCTAGTCTACATAGTGAGTTCCAGGCCAGCTGGAGCTATAGGGAGACCATCTCGAAAAATAATCAGGAGGCTGGAGAAATGGCTCAGTGGTTAAGAGCACTGGCTACTCTTGCAGAAAACCCAGGATTGGTTCTCAGCATCCACATGGTGGTTAACAACCATTTGTAACTCCAGTTCCAAGGGATCCAGTGCCTTCTTCTGACTTCCCTGGGCATTGCACAACATGGGTACACTTACATACATGTAGGCAATACACTCAAAAACACAAAATGAAAGTAATAAACAAAATATTTAAAAAACAAAACAAAAAGTACTTATTCTTCCAGAGGACCTGAGTTCAGTTCCCAGCACCCAATGTGGGCCTAGGCTTTATACCACTTTTTATACTAAATATATCATGTGTGAGAGTTAATCTTGTCAATTTGACTGGATTTAATAACACCTAGGCAACATATCTCTGTGTGTGTCTATGAGGGCATTTCTAGAGAGGTTAAGCAGAAGAGAGAAAATTCACCCTGAATGTGGGTGGCACCATGTCGTGGGCTAGGGTCTCAGACCAAGTAAAAAGGAGAAAGGGTGCTGAGAACCAGCACTCTTCTCTGCCTCCTGTAGGTGTTACCAGCCACCTCATACTGCCACCACATCTAGAGCCACCACAACTTCCTGCCATGGTAGACTATATACCCTCAAACTGTGAGCCAAAAGTAAACCTTTCCTTCCTTAAGTTGCTTTTCTCAGGCATTTCCTCACAGCAATAAGAAAAGTAACACAATGCCGGGTGAGGTGGCGCAGGCCTTTAATCCCAGCACTCGGGAGGCAGAGTCAGGCGGACCTCTGTGAGTTCAAGGCCAGCCTGGTCTACATAGTGAGTTCCAGTCCAGGACAGCTGGGGCTACAGGGAGACCTTTTCTCAAAAAAAAAAAAATAAAAAAAAAAAAAAAAGAAGAAAAGTAATACATGTTCGTTAGTTCCCAAAGTCTGATAGGCAAAATGTCCCTAAAAATTAAAAACAAAATGCAAAACAACCACAAACAAGTAAGCATGTACTGTTCTGCATGCCATGTCAATCTTAATCTTGTGTAGGTTGAGAAATACCTAGGGGATTTTTTTTTTTAAATGTGTATGAGTGTATTACCTGCATGTATGTGAGTGCACCTGTGTCATGCAGTCAGAAAAGGGCTTCAGATTCCCCTGGAACTGGAGTTAAGGATGGTTCACAGCTGCCATATGTGTGCTGGGAATTGCACCCAGGCCCTCTGCAAGAGCAGTCAGTGCTCTTAACCACTGAGCCATCTCTCCAGCTCCCTAGAGGATTTTTAAAGCATACCTCTGGAGGTGTCTATGACATTGTTTCTGGAGATTAGGGTTTGGGGTTCTGACCTAATCGATAGGCATAATCCCTTGATAGATTCATAGCATGATGGCTTTATTGGGAAGTGGTGAAAGGCAGATGGAAAAGGTGGAGCCAAGCAGAAAGAAATTTGTCACTGGGGGGTGTCCACCGGGCTGTATTTTCCTGGCCCCTTCCTACTGCTTTCTGGACACCACAATGAGAATTGCTCTGCTCTGCCATGCCCTTCCTGCCACAATGGCTGGAGCAGTGAGCAAAATTTTTGCCTTTCCTCCTCTATGTTGTTCCTGCCAAGTATTTGGTCACAGTGACAACGAAAGTACATCAGGGAATCTCAAATGTATTGAGGCATGGGATACATGTAACATTTGAAAAATCAGTGTTCTACAGAATAGTCCTAGTAAAAAGCTGTTCTCCATCACTGAAATGAATGCATAGTATTTTATTTAAGTGATGGATTGAGTTAACCATTGACATTTTCTAATTTTTTCTATTATAAAAGTGCATGAAATTTTTTAATTTACTATTATTTGAGGGGTATACATGGTATGTGTGGCTGTCAGAAGACAACTTGTGGGAGTTGCTTCTTTCCTGGGAAACGTAGGTTGTTAGGTTTGGTGGCAAGTACCTTTACCTGCTGATCCACTTCCCCTGACCAGAAATGTATATTTTTTTTCAACTAGATCTTCACATGATAATACTATGGTCATACAAATTGATTTTTCAAGGATATGAACATTTTATAGTTTTTAAGGTTCTTATGGACCAACTGTCTCCTAGAAAAAATTGTGCCAATTTAGATTGTCATTAGCATATGCCTATCTTTCCCAATTCTTTTGTTGTTGTTGTTTTGGGGTTTTTAACTTTTAAAATTTTATTGCCAGGCGTGGTGGTGCATGCCTTTAATCCCAGCACTTGTGAGTTTGAGGCCAGCCTGGTCTACATAATGAGTTCCAGGACAGCTGGGGGTTCAAGGAGACCCTGTCTCAAAAAGACAAAAAAAATTATTTTTATTTTATATGTATGAGTGTATTGCCTGTATGTATATGTGAACCCATGAAGTACAGTGCCTGAGGAGGTCAGAAGAGGGTGTCAGATCCTCTGGAACTGGAGTTAAGATGGTTGTTAGCCACCACTGAGGACTGGGAATCAAACCCAGGTCCTCTGTAAGATCAGCCAGTGTTATTTTTTAACTTTAAAAGAAATTTATTGAGAATTTCATACATACATATAAGGTGTTTTGATCAAATCATCCATGCCCACTCCCTCCCCTCCAAATCCGTATCTCCCCATCACTTTTTCCTGACAACTTCATGTACTCCTTCCTTTCTTCCTTCCTTCCTTCCTTTCCTTCCTTCCTTCCTTCCTTCCTTCCTCCCTTCCTCCCTTTCTTTCTTCTTTCTTTCTCTCTTCTTTTCTTTCTTTTTCAGTGCTGGATCAAACTTAGGGCCTTGTGCGCTTTTTGCTACTCTAACATTCCCCCCTCTGAGGAGGTAACCTCAAAATCTTTTAGGGATTAGATAAAAACTCCCAAATACTTTTGACATTTTTGGCCTTTGGAACAGAGTATGTTGCTAAGAGGCCCAAGGACATTTTGACTTTTAGACAAGAAACTGGCTACTTTTCTTTGGAGTCTTTTTACCTCTTTGGAGTCTTTTTACCCTAACTGCGTAGCAAATTCCTACCTCCTATTCTTATCACACCATCCTCTGATGTGGGCTTACCCAAATTGCCAATAGGGAATAGGGATGCAGACCACTCTGGCTTCTTCCATTCTGAACAGGGATACAGGGTGAGGCAATTGGGGTACCCCTTCAGTGAGTCTAACTTTGGTGGTTCCCATGATCTTAGATATCCATCCATTTCTTTTAGATTTTCAAATTTAGTAGAGTGTAGGTTTTTAAAATATTCCCTTATTATGTTCTGGATCTTTTTGGTGTCTGTGGTGATGTTTTCCCTTTCATCTCTGATTTTGTTGATTTGGATTGGCTTTTTCTTTCTTTTGGTTAACTGGGCTAAGAGTCTCTTTACCTTGTTTAGCTTTTCAAAGACTCAGCTCTTAGAGTCATTGATTCTTTATATTGTTTTCTTTGTTTCAATTTCATTAATTTCTGCTTTGATTTTTGTTATTTCTCCTCTTCTGCTGGGTTTGGGTTTCATTTGTTCTTGCCTTTCCAGCATCTAGGTCATTTATTTGGGCTCTTCCTAATTTTTTTTTTTCTATTTCTTTTTTTGTTTTGTTTTTTCATTTTTATTTAAAATTTTTTTTTCATACTTTTATTTTTTAATTTTGTGAACATAAGGAAACATTACATGCAACATTGCTATATTTGAGGAATTATGTCAAGAAATTCACATCTTCAAATGACATTGTGAAAATTAAACTGAGAAAAACAATTGTAATTCCCAAATATTAATTAAATATTAATTACTGAACAATAGCTAAAACATCTATCAATAGAATTTCAAGATCAAACTCTATTGGACAAAATGAATCTTATAATTTTCAAAATTATTTGGGAAAGGATGACATTAAGAACATTTTCTACCTGATACATGTTATTAATAGTATATATTAGCGTCCCACATAAGGGAAGTTACTATCCTGTTTTTGTGGGTTTTTTTTAATTAAAAGAAGCATTTCATTACAACAGCATTAACCAATTCAATAACATTTTTCTGAGCTAGGGTACATCTCTTTCAAAATTGGCTGTACATTTCTAGGTTTACAGATGAATTATTACGCTTATATAATCTTTTACTCATTATAAACTCTATAAGACATCAAATTAAATGAGGTTCCAACGTTTAAAAAAGATCTCCACTGCATTGTCAAAACACACAGTTTCATACAGAAAAATTCATTTCAGGGCTCTTGACATTGAGACGTTTTCACATGCATTTCTAATCTCTATATACATGATTATCACTGGTCACAGTCACCCACCTTCTAAGTTTGGTTGTGTTGTATTATACTTTTGGTTGAATTCCAGGAATTCTTTTCTTTCTTTCTTAATTTCTCCTTTGATCCACTCATCGTTTAGGAATGTGTTATTTAATCACCATGAATTTGTGTAGTGACTAGGGCTTCTTCCAGTGTTGATTCTGAGCTTTATTACATTGTGGTCTGATAGAATGCATGGAATTATTTCAATTTTTTGTTGTTGTTGTTATATTTGTTGAGTTTGTTTTGTGCCCCAGTATGTGGTTAATTTTTGAAAATGTTCCATGAGGTCCTGAGTAGAAAGTGTATTCTTTGGTGCTTGGGTGGAATAGTTGAAAGATGTCTGTTAGGTCCATTTAATGTATAGTATCATTAAATTCAGACATCTCTCTATTTCTTCTTTGTCCAGTTGACCTGTCTAATGGAGACAATGGGGTATTGAAGTCTCCTTACTATTACTGAGTTGGGGTTAATCTGTGTCTTAAAGTTCTGTAGTGTTGTTTTTATGAATTTGGGTGCACCAGAGTTTGCATATGTGTTCGGGATTGTAATATCTTCTTGGTTTATTGTTCCTTTGATCAGAATGAAGTGACCCTCCTTATCTCTTCTGATTAATTTTACTTTGAAGTCTATTTTATCAGATATTAGAATTCCAACCCCTGCTTGTTTCTTAGTGCCATTTGCTTGGAATATTCTTTTCCATCCTTTCACCTTAAGGTAGTGCTTGTCCTTGAAGGTGAGATGGGTTTCTTGCAGACAGCAAAAAGATGGACTTTGTTTCTTAATCCATTCACTTAGCCTGTGCCTTTTGAATGGGGAGTTCAGTCCATTGATATTTAAAGTTATTATTGAAAGATGTGTATTGGTTGTCATCATTTTGATTGCTGTTTGTGTTCTCTAATTTTGTGTTTCCTAGATTATACCTTTATTTATTTTCTTTTGTTGCCCCTGGGGTATAGTTGTTTCTTTCTCTGCTGTCTGTATTTCTTCAAGTATTCTTTGAAGGGCTGGTTTTGTGGACATGTATTCTTTCAGGCTATTTGTGTCATGGAAGATTTTTCTTTCCCCCTCAACTGTAATAGACATTTTTGCTGAGTAGAGTATTCTGGGCTGGCATCTATTGTCATGTAGAACTGGAAATATCTGGTCCAGGCTCTTCTGGCTTTCACAGTTTGCATTGATAAGTCAGCTGTAATTCTGATGGGCTTTCCTTTGTATGTGACTTGTTTTTTTTCTTTTGCTGCTTTCAGTATTCTCTCTTTGTTCTGTAGCATTTTTACTATGATATGCCTTGGGGAGTTTCTTTTCTGGTCCTGTCTATTTGGTGTTCTATGTGCTTCTTGTATTTGTACAGGGGTATCTTTCCATAATTTTGGGAAATTATCTTCTATGGTCCTGTTTAAGATCTGGTTAATACCATTAACCTGAAATTCTTCTCCTTCCTCTATGCCTATGATACATAGATTTGGTCTTTTCATGGTGTCCCACATCTCTTGTATATTCCATTCCTGTATTTTTAAAATTTTTTCATAGTCTTTGCTTAAGTGGTCCAATTCTTCAACTTTATCCTCCAGTGTTGATATTCTGTTTTCCATTTCATTCGTTCTAGTGGTGAGGCTTTCCCTTGTTTCAGGTTGGCTTATTGAGTTTTTCACATCCTTTTTCATTTCTGCCTGAGTTTTCTTCAATGTTTCTACCTCTTTTGTGAATTCATTCAGAAGTTTATCCCTATCTTCTCTTGGGTCTTTGATTTGTTTGTTCATTTGTTCTTTAAATTCACTGAATTCCTTGATTATGTTTATGATTGTTCTTTTAAATTGTATATCCTGGATTATCTCTAGGGCATTCTCCTTGCAGAACTCTTCTACAGGACTGGTGGAGTTTGCTGGGGACATAGTGTTTTGGCTTTCCATTTTATTATTCTTTCGTTGTGATTTGGCATGTGAATTTCTTTTGTTTATGATTCCGATATGAAAATTAAGTTGAAGTTTGCTTCTCTTTGTATTATTGGTGTGCTTTGGTCCTTTTCTTACTGGCTATGTAAAACTGGTTGGTCCAGGTTTCAGATTCTCTCAGGTTCTATTTTGGAGGGAACGGTTGGCTTCAGATCAGCTACTCTGGATCTCCCACAGAAGCCCAAGTCAGGTTCCAGTCAGGTACACTCAGGCTTCCTTCTAAGGTTTGGACCCCTACTAGCAGGAACTCAGAGCAAAATTTGGGAAGTTCCCTAAGAGGGGTCCAATTTTGGAACTCTCAGGTGGTCTGCTGAGTTCTCAGCCCCTATGCCAGAGGAAGGCCAGAACAGGCACTCTCTGGTGGTCTGCTGAGATCTCAGCTGCTACATTGATGGAGGTCGGAACAGGCCCTCTCCGGCTGTCTGCAAAGAACTTGGCCTTATCCTACCAAAGGGCAGAGGTCTGCCCAGGGGCCTTGGGAGGGACCTCAGGTAATCCCAGTTAGGGTGTTGGATACAGCGGGATTAGGGGAAGCTCATCACCATGTGGAGGCAGGATCCAGGCACTCTCAGCTGGTCCCCTGAGCTCTCAGCCCCTATGCCATAGGGAGCTCAGCCAGTGTTCTTAACTGCTGAGTCATCTCTCTAGCCTCTTTGTTTTGGTTTTTAACGACAGGGTCTCCCTGTAGCCACAACTGGCCTGGAACTCTATCTAGACGAGGCTGGCTTTCATCTCACAGAGATCTGCCTACCTCTGCCTCCCAAGTACTGTACCTGGCTTTTGTCTTCCCCAATTCTCTTTTTAAAAAAAATATTTTTATTGAGCTTTTGTACATTTCATACAAGAGTTCTTAATCAAATATAGATCCCTTCCCCAATCCATGCCTCCTCACACCCTCCCCCACCAGACCTATCTGGTCAAGCACTTGTACCCAGATGTCGTTCAGCACAAGTTCATCCACTGGGGTCTAGTCAGCCTATTTGGAGATCTTAAGGAAGGTCTACTCTCCCTCAGCCAACAGTTATCAGTCTCCATCTGTTCCAAGACTAGTGCCAGCCCGCCAACCACTTCCCTCACTCCACTCTGGGCCCTTGTCTGGCTGAGTTGGCATAAGTCTTGTGCTCAATGCCATCACTGCTGCAAATTCACATAAGCAAGCTTCCAGGGGCCTGAAAATCTCTGTTTTCCTCTGTTCTGCCCCAATTCTTGACCACCTGAGTGTTTTGCTATTTTTAAGTCTTTGTTAATTACCTAGACAAATAATTATACTTCATTATTTTATCTTATGTATCTGTAGTTGAAAGTATGGAGAACATTGTTAAATGTTTGTTGACTTTTTTATTTGATAGTCTCATTTTCTATCACTTGTCAGATTTTTCTGACTATGTTTCCATGTGCTCATGTGGCAAATTACATACTGAGCATACTAATCCTCTTGATGTTGATTTTTCTGTGGATACACTTTCACACTTTGTTTAGGCTACTTTTTCACATAAGAGTTTCACATTTTAAGAATGAAAGGAGATTGTTGGGGGAAGAAGTCCAGCAGTAGTGGGAAAAGGGTCAAGAGAGGACAATGGGGGAAAATATGCAAAGTTCAATGATATGTAATGTGTCAGAATGGAACCATGATTTTACTAGCTAAAATAGTTTATTAAACATGCTGTTTAAGAGCACTGCAGAGGACAGGGTTCAGTTCCCAGCACCTGCATGGTACCTGACAACCACCCATAATTCCAGTTCCAGGGATGCCCTCTTCAGGTCTCCTTGGACAATGCATGTATATGGTGCACTACATACATGCAAGCATAATACCTGTACACATAAAATTTTAAAAAACACGTCAAAAATGTCTAAATGCTTTTATTTACTATTAAAGGTGAAATATCGGCCAGTGAGTAGAAATATGGCTCAGTTGGTAGAGGAGTTGCCAGGTCCTGTGTGTGGGTGCGTGCGCTCACACACACACACACACACACACACACACACACACACATATTTTTTAAAAAGCACATCTTGCTGAGCATGGTGGCACATGCCTTTAATCCCAGCACTCGGGAGGCAGAGGCAGGTGGATCTCTGTGAGTTCAAGGCCAGTCTGGTGTATATAGTGTTTCAGGACAGCTGGGGCTACAGGGAGACCCTGTCTCAAAAAGACCACACACACACACACACACACACACACACACACACACATATTTTTTAAAAAGCACATCTTGCTGAGCATGGTGGCACATGCCTTTAATCCCAGCACTCGGGAGGCAGAGGCAGGTGGATCTCTGTGAGTTCAAGGCCAGTCTGGTGTATATAGTGTTTCAGGACAGCTGGGGCTACAGGGAGACCCTGTCTCAAAAAGACCAAAACATCTTGGGGCTGGAGAGATGGCTGAGTGGTTAAGAACACTGACTGTTCTTGCAGCATCCACATGGCAGCTAACAACTGTCCATAACTCCAGTTCCAGGGGATCCGACAGCCTCTTCTGACTTCCGCAGGCATTGCATGACACGGGTGCACTTACCTACATGCAGGCAATACACACATACACATAAAGATAATAAATAAAATATTTAAAAAGCACATCTTAAAAAAAGAATTTAGAATTTTTTTAATTTAAAGTTTTTTTTAGTTTATTTAAATGTTCTTCCCATCGAAATTTCCTCCCAGAAGAACCATTTTATTATAAAGTGCCTAATATTATTAGCACATTAACTGTATAACTACAGATATTATAGTTATATCTCTTCATTCATAATAGGTATTTAGAGTTTGTTTTTCTTGCTTGGCTTACCACATTGTGTCTATTTTACTGCTCTCGTCAAAGATCCATTTCTTGGGTTTGAATGTTAACCCCATTTTCTAACTGACTCCTGTCTCTTAGTTATTAATAACAGCTCCATGAGTTCCTTGCCTAGTTTATAGTTTTTCATATTCATGGAGTATAACAAAGTAAAGTGTGTGAGTATATGAGGATCTGAATTTTCTCTATGTATATATTTGGAGTATATTTTGAGGTCTCTCTCTCTCTCTCTCTCTCTCTCTCTCTCTCTCAACAGGGTCTTGCTGTGTCCCTCAGAACTCACAAGTTTCTTGCCTCAGCCTCCGAGGCTGGCCTTGAACTCACAGAGATCTGCCTGCCTCTGCCTCCCGAGTGCTGGGATTAAAGACGTGCGCCACCACGCCCGGCAATTTTATTTTTATGAGTATGAGTGTATTGTCTGCATGTATATAAGTGCACCTATGTTGTGCCATGCCCTTGGAGGTCAGAAGAGAGCATCAAATTTCCCTGAAACTGGAGTAATGGACAGTTGTTACTTGCCATGTGGGTGCTGGGAATCTGGTCCTCTGCAAAAGCAGTCAGTGCTCTTAATCCCTGAGCCACCTCTCCAGCCCTCTCCCAAGCACTTTTAGATTTGAATTTCTTTTAATTCTGTTATTCACTTTATTGCCTGGTGATCAGTGAATGTAGTCTATCTGTTATTTGTAGTCTTACTGGAGTTATGGATGGTTGTTAACCACCATGTGGATGTTGGGAACTGAAAACAGATCCTCTGCAAGAGCAGCCAGTACTCTTAATTATTTCTCCAGCCCCCATACCCTGTCATTAAAGTGTGTGTGTTTATGAAAATATCCTATCACTTTTTGGATTAAGATTATGGTTTTCATCAGTTCCTCCTGTTTTGTTTTGCAATTTACTTTCTGATGGAAAGTTCCTAGATAGTTATGTCTTCATGTAATATATGCTGATGTAATCTCTTCGATGACTGTTATTTTGGCCTAAATTCTATTACTTTTATCTGTTCTAACTTAGATTAGTGATGACTGAGGTATGTTTGTTGGCCTTTGTCTTTATTTTTCCAGCTTTGTCTTTAGACTTGCTATTTTAAGTGAATTTCTAGTAAGACAACACATGAGCACACATACACACACCAAGCGTGCATACATGCTGTCCTAGTTAGCTTTCTGTTGCTGTGATAAAAACACTGACCAAAAAGCAACTTGGACAGGAGGGGTTTCTTTGGCTTACATGTCCCCATCACAGTTTATCACTGAGGAGAACCAGGGCAGGAACTCAAGCAGGAACCTGGAGGCAGAAGCTGAAGCAGAGACCTTGGAGGAAAGCTGCTCACTGGCTTGCTCTTCTGGTCTGTACTCAGCTTGCTTTTTTATACAACTCAAGACCACCTGCCCAGATGTGGCACCACCCATGGTTGGCTGGGCCTTCCCACATCACTCAACAATCAAGAAAATGTCTTACATATATGACCACAGACGAATCCTATGGAGGAAATTCCCCAGTTGGGGTTCCCTCTTCCCAGATGTGTCAAGTTGACACACATGCAGACAAAAAGCATGTAAAACCATATACACATAAAATGCCCCCCCACACTTGTAGTTTTGGTTGGGATCAAGTTGAGAACCTAGCTTCTATGGTTTAAATGATGTATGGATTCTGTTTTCCTCCCTATTTTGTCGTCTCTTCATGTGCCACCCTTTTGCTGTCTTTTGCTGCATATTGATCAAGTCTATTGATCAAGTCCCTTTGTTCTTTTCTGCAAACTATGCAAAAATTGACTGCACTTACCACCCCTCCCCTTAATTGCTCCTTCCCAAGCCCAAGATTCTGAGTTCCAGCATTGGAATGAAATGACACACAGGCTACCAGCAAGCTCAGATTCCTAAGCACATTGGAGTTTCCACCGCCCCCCTTCACTCGCCCCCAAACTGGTCTTACCCCCCCTCCCCCAACACACAAAGGACTCTCCCACTGCCCTCTTACTCTGCCACCCATAACTTGTCTGGCTTTTGTTTGCCTTGTTCCCTGGATTCATTCCTTTTTTTTTTTTTTTTTCCCCACCCCTCTCCTTATCTTTTCAGCTCTGGCTCCAACAGCTGCTCTGTTTCACAACTCCAGGAATCTCCTCTATATCTCTGTCTTCAGCTAGTGCCACCTATGACTGTGACTGCCAAGTCTCTAGCCCAGACTCTTATATGAATGCTAAGGTAATATATACAACTGTTCTGAGGCTCAAGTGAAACTTCATATTTGAATGTGACTCCATGACCTTCCCTCCTGCCACCATGCATATAGCCCTTTGCCTTCATCTCTTCAAACTAACATCTAGCTGTTGCTCAGGCTAGAAACCTGAGGTCATTACCTGACCTTTCCTGCCCCTTCCTTCTCACATCCTAATGCCAAGTCCAAATGATATTTGGACATATTTCTTGGAACTAGCCACTTCTCTCCAGCTCCACTGCTAATTACCTGGTGTGATGGCCATCTGTAACCTGGACCAGGATGACAGTCTCCTTGCTGGCCACCCAAGTTCCATTCTTGTCCCTCTAGAACCCATTTTCTATGGGGCATCCAAAGAGAGCTTGTTGAAATAGACCATAGCACCTTCCATAGGTTCCCCTCTTTTAGAATTAGTACCAAAACCCTATTGATCTGGCTTGATAGCTTCCCCCAACTTTCCCTCCCTTCTCATCTCTATTCTTATACAGCTGCCCAGCCTTCCTTCAGATCCTCCAAAATGCTAATCACATTCCAAGTTCCCCCAAACCCCTTGTCCTGGCATCCTCACTCCCATCACATCTGTGATGCCGGCTCCTTTATACCCCAGCCAAAATGGTTAGATGCCATTGGAGAGAGACTGTCCCTGAACCTCTGGTAAAGGAGCCAGTCACAGCATGGGTTCATCAACACCATGCTTATGAGGTTTTAGTATATGTTTAGCATGTGTTTCCCTCCACTAACATGTAAACTTGACTGAAAGCACCAGGTTTGTTTTAACATTCACCTTTTGTTCAAGGACAGCAGTACGTGACTAGTGTACAATAAGTGTCAGTGAATTGGCACCCTCCTGGAAATCCCCTGCAGAGAGAGAGCCACACACAAGTGGAAAATTCCACATCTGACCTCTTTGTTGGCAATCAAAATATGGGCACAAGCCTTCGGACTATGTGTGAAGTTGTGTATGACATGAACGTGAATTTTTGAGTTGGGCCTGGAGGTGCAACCTGTAATTCCAGCACTGGGGAGACTGAGGCAGGAGGATTCAGAGTTCAAGGCCACATTGGGTCACATAGCAAGTTCTAGGCCAGACTCAGCTACCAAGTAAAACTTTTTTGAAAGAGGGGAGAGGCTTTACAGGGTAGGTGAGAGAAGAAAGAGGAAGAAAAAGCAGACAACCCAGCCAGGCCTGGTGTGCAGGCCTGTAATCCCAGCTACTCATGAGGGAAATAATTACGAAGAATTCGAATCTTTTCTGTCAAAAGAATGACAGAATAACCTTTGCAATGCTATTTTATAATCCCCCACACCTTGTAAAAGTTTCGTTCACACAAAGGCCCAGAGCAGCCCCTCCTTTCATTTCCTTTGCTCTGATTCTTTTTAAACTAGTCAACTGTAAGACTGTGGGGTTGGACCCCAGCCAACAGGGTGAAAGACACAGTACTCTTGTGTTAGGATAAAAGCCAATCAAACTTCCATAACAGTGTGTTTGCTCATTGGAATGAGGCAATACACCCTTTTGCAAAAGTAAAAGCTGCCTTGCTGAGTTACTCTTGGTTTGTCCTATGTTCTTTGTGTGGTTATCAGTGGGATCTTTGGACCTCAGATTTTATTTCTAGAACTCAGGAAGCTGAGGCAGAATGATTATGAGTTCAAGGCCAGTCTGGAAAATTTAGTGAATCCTCTCAGTGGTTCAGTGGTTAAGAGTACAGGCTGATCTTGCAGTGGACCTGGGTTTGGTTCCCAACACCCACAAGGCGGCTAACAACTGTTTGTAGCTCCAGTTCTAGGAATTCTGATTCCCTCTTCTGGCCTCTGGGGGTATTGCATGCATGTGGTGCCCTTCCATACATGCAGGTAAAACATTCATATACCCCAAATAAAATTTAATCAATCAATCAATCAATCAATCAATCAATCAATCAATGATTAATAAAAATAAAAGGGGGCTGAGGATATAGACCAGTGATAGAACACTTATCTAACATGCACAAAGCCCTAGGTTCAATCCCCAGCAGGGCACAAAAAGGGAGAAATATATGAATTATGTTTTGACTGGGGTGTCATCCCCAAGAGAGCTTGTTATGCATATGCAAAGCCAATAAAAGTCTCTGAAATCCAAAAGCTACCTTTTGGATCCAAGCATTTTGGAAATTCTGCCTGCACTATCTATGCTACTTACATTTCTCTTGGCAAATTGTCCAATCCTCATCTAAAACATCCAGATAGCAGCAAAGCACACAGAACTTCTAAAGGATTACATGAGAAACCTAAACACTTGGCACCATGATCAGTACACAGTAAGAGCTTAATAAATAATAATATAATCACATAAATCACACATACATACATGCACTTTGGAGATGTCTTTGCTTGGCATAATCTTCCTCCTGCCCAGCTTGAGAAACTTCAGGTTCTATGATCTTAACTATGTCATATCAAGAGCACACTCCAAGTCTTTAACATTCGCTGATATAGTAAATCTAATTAAAATATAAATACTGCCTTCCAGATCTGCCACGGTTTCAAGTAGCCTCCATTCCATGTACCCCATGAAGGTCTGTGAAGAGTAAATATACACGTTTTTCCCGACACAACACCTGTTGAAAGGAGCACAGTAAAATTGCCTTTGAACTTCTCATCAAATTCTATAAGCACAGGTTAATAAGGCAACTTCCCTCAGTGAAATGTGTCCCACGGAAGAACATAACAGCCAGAACAATTCAATCTTTATCATTTATTATTTTTATTTGGACAACATATATACATATGTACAAAATACCTACGGTCAGAATCCTCTTATAATTTCATTTGATTTACAAAAACGGGACAGCAAAATAACTTAGGTCACTAATACTGTACAAAAATAAAACTGATTAAACAGTTGTAAGGATCAGTATCTTACAGTGTTACAGACCATTCATCCGCTGTGAAAGAACATCTTGATCTACCCAGGGTGATGAGTACTGTGCTAAATCTATCTGCAAACTGACAAACTAATTGGCTTCTGTAATTATAACTACCAAATATAATTCTCAAAAAAGCGTGATGTGGAGCTTAAAGCTGGGGCATCATTCCACAATGGTGAAAGGCTTTCTTCTTCCCTAACCAAGGAGAGGAGATATCTTAACTCTAAAACTATTATATTTTCCATGAATAACAACTACTTACAGTATTAGATAAAACAGCTTTTCTTTCTTTTTAAACACCTGCAATAATCTTTCAAAAATTCAGTTTGGTTAAAAAAGTAAACAAAAATTACTATCCTGCATTTGGATTTTTATAAGTTAAATCCATGGTCTTTTTAATATAAAAAGTAATTGTTTCATAGTTTTAGTGTTCAATGAACTCTAGTAGTCCTATTTGAACCATATCTTGATATAGTAAATCTAATTAGAATGCTGGTTCCTGTTTTGCGACATTGTAAAACAGGATTTATCACAAAGAATAAAAAGCCTTGAGTTTATACGTTATGTTACTATAACATATAAGAGAATATCAAATGTGTGTCTGTCAACAACTTGAAAAGGCAAATAGCAACTCTTTCGGGAAATGAATTGTGCATTTTTTTAAAACAAGTTGCTGCATTTATATTGATCTAAGTATGTGACAAAAGCCACATAGAGATTTACTCCTGAAACAATAGAGATTGTCTTTCACTGACTTTGTTTTCCTTCATTTCCTTCTGTGAGGGGAAGCTGAGTTTTTACAAGTTAGAAAGTTGCTAGGCAACCCCAAACTCCTCACTCACCAAAAGGCAGCGTGCAGAGCATCCTATGAGCCATCCCATGAGCTCAGGAAGAAACAGGCAGCCTAACCTATTTCATATGGAAGAACAGATGTCCTTAAAACTTATTTTGCACACAGAAATTAAAATTTGGTTTAAAATAAGCGTTTCAAAAATCTGAAACAGAGGTAGAAAGTGTTCTTTATTTTTCCTGACGTGTTTTCTCATGAGAAAACACTTTCCTTTTTAGCTCATGGACTGCTCCCAGTCCCTAATGTTAAAAGCAGTTCTCTTGATAGAACTACTAATATAACTACGTTGGTTAAACAGAAAACACCGTGCTAGTGATGGCTGTTGTATTGGAAGTTGGAGTCAGCTGTGACCCGTGCCCGCTGCAGGAGCGCCCGCTGCTGACATGGAAGTGAGCATGTGCCGGATGAAATGCAGAGCTCGTGTGCAGGTGGGCACCCTGCGTTTTGCACCCCGTATGTAGCACATGGATAAACTAGAGTGCACCATAGCTCCCTGTTTTAAATGTCAGATAAAATTGTCAGAAAGCAGTATTTCTGAAGAAAAAAATGTAAACATTTCCCCCATGATCACTGCTGACTCCCCTCATTTGAGGTTTTTGTTTGTTTTTGCTTTTTAACTAAGAAAACTCAGTTTATTTTTCTGGCCATGTAGAAGCCAAACTTAAGTTTCCGGTAAGTGGCATAGAATGGATGTGGTGGTTTAGGCCATTGCAGACATTCAGATACAAGCTAGATAGTGGTTGGCTACTGATGCCCACGGTTCAGTGACGTGGTTCATACCCATGTGTTTCTTTGACTTATGTTTACCAAGAGGAGCTGTCCTGCAGTCACCTCCAAAACCATCGTGGTATTGTCCCTGGATACTTACTACTTACAGGGGCATACTTTTTTTTTTTTTTTTTCATTTCAGCTCCCTTTCCTTTGACAGAACTCTTGCACCTCATAGTGGGAGTTTCATAGGAACGTGGGAAGGAGACCAAAAAGCATTCTCTCCACAAAATAGGCATTTTTCCAGGCCTGGTGATGGTTATGCACCCATGTATCAACACCGGACAGAGCCCAAAGCTCTGCTCTGTCTCTTAGGGGCGTAAGTATAGTAAGATGTTAACTGAAGGGACAGGGAAATTTGAACAAATTCATAGAGTTAAAATTCTGTTTGCTTGGTTTTGTATTTTTTAAAACACTACCTTCCTCTTTCTCCTCCTCCTCTTCCTCTTCCTCAGCATGTGTTATGTAATATTCTGCCCTCACATCTCTGCCATGAGTTCTTAGGGAAACATGTGTACTGTAAAATAAGCAGATTATAACGTGGTGCCAAACAGAATGTCTGCTTCTATCCTCAAAGCATGTGTTAACTTATTCACCCTCTGTATTAGAAAATAAAGGTGCAGCTTATGTTCAAAAAGTACAACTGATACAAAGCAAGGTTTGAAAGTTCCAGACTTAGCGTAAACTCTCGAAGGTTTGTCTTGATTAGTGTAAATTCGGAATCTGCTTATCCATTGGCTATAAGTAACTTTTTTGTGTTCAAGTCTTTAGATGACAGATCATGCTGGAGTAGGTGTGCTCTTGCTTGCGTAAAGACAGCTGTGCTATGGAGGTTTTTTTTTTAAATCTCAAAAGTTAACGTGATTCAAGAGAGTGATTTTGCTAAACAAACTGAAGCACACTCGTCATTACATTAAAAGATAGGAAAACAATTCTGAGAGTCAGCAAGCATAAAGGGCCCAGAGTCGCCGTGGGATGCCACAGGTCGACTCACCCAGTCAGACGTATGTACACCAGTGTGAATCTTCAAAATTCTACCCCAGTCTTGGCTTTGCCCCCCCTCCCCCCCACCCCCCAAAACAAAGGAGAAAATACCAAAAGCATTTGCCTGCCCTCCAACAGTCAGAGACAGGTTCAGAGTTGCTTCTGTGAGGGGACCAAATGTTGGCTTTGATCTTAGGCTACCATGTGCTTTTTGGAAACAGTGCGGGGAGAGGAACATCAGAATAATGACCAAAGAGCAGTGACCTCCTGTGGCCAGCGTGCCTCTGTTGGGGCTGGGTTTCCATGTGTCCATCTGTTTTCTGGGGGTAGTTTTTTCCTTCTGGGGACCATCTCTGCCTGGCTGCCATGGGGAGCACCTCACAAAGGGCTGGCAAGAGCCTTTTTCGATCTCTTGATCATGCTGGGGTGGAACTCGGTATGACGCCGGGCGTGCTTTGTGAGGTGGTCACTCCTCATGAAGCGCTTCTCACACAGCGGGCAGCGGAACTGCTTTTCCCCAGTGTGGGTCCGGTAGTGGCGGGTCAGCTCATCTGAGCGGGAGAACTTTTTAAGGCAGTCTGGCCACGTGCAGGGAAAGGGCCGTTCACCTAAGAGAAGGGAATCAAGACAGGACACAGTTTAAAGGACATGCCAAAAAAAATTGTGAAGGTCATGTATGGCTGACAGGCCTTATCACATGGGATAAACTCCTTTCCAAGAGTTTTATGGGCTGTACTGTATCCACTCCCCAACTCCCCAAAACTCTCAGTTAAAGTCCTAATCCCCAGATCTCAGGATGTGGCTGTACAGTTGTCTTCCATATCCATGGGAACCATATCTGTGGATTCAACCAATCATGAGTGGAAAATATTGTGAAAGGAAAAATTGTCTCATACATACTGACATTTTTGTCCTTTTCTATAAGAGTGTGCACAGGATCTACAATATAGAGGTGATTCCAGTATACTCACTGTATGCAAACACTTGCATGTAAAAAAAGTTGTGTATGTGTCAATTCTCTCCTTCCATCTTTATACTGGGATCTGGGGATCAAACTCAGGTTGACTGACTTCCATGGCAAGTACTTTTATCCACTGGCCAGCTCACCAGCCCAAATACTTGCATTTTATGTATAAGACCTGAAATGTATAAAGGATTCTGACATAAAAAGGGGTTGGTCTTTACACAGTCCTTAAAGAGGTAACGAAGGTTAAATGAGACCATTGGGATAGGCCTTCGTCCCATGGCTCGTGTCCTATAAGAGGAGCATGGTGAGAAGGCAGCCATCTATAGCAGAGACCTCAAAGGAACTACCACAGCTGACACATGGCTCTTGAGTGTCCAGACTCCAGATCCATGAATCCAACCCATCTGCTGACTAAGCCATCAGTCTGTGGTTCTCTGTCACAGAAGCCCCGAGAAGCTCACACAACAGAGAAATTGCTGAGAAGGTTTTCTAAGTAAATAAACTTGGTACTTTGAACCCAATGCAGCACTCAAACAAAAGTGATTATTTTCTAGTTTTATTCTATGCAATTGTGGGTGCCATGAGTTTTCTCAGAGGAGGTCAAAGGCTGAGCCCTTTGCTAAATTTCCTGGCACTGTAGAGAAAAAATAGAGAACTGAGGCTCTGGTCCAGTCACCCTCCCTTCTTCAACAAATGTTTCTCCTAGATGCCCCCAGGGCTATAGCCACCTGGCATCTATCAGCAAGAATCTGGTGACAGGAGTCCTCATCGCTGGTGAGGTAGCCTGGCAGGCCTGAGCATCGCTGCTGCAGACTCTTTCATTGATGTGAAATGTAAAAGTGTGTGTTTGAGCCATCACTTCTTCACTGGCTCTTCCTCAAACTAAACAATCCCAATTCCATCCATGTTCCTCCTCTTCTTATAGGTACAGGCAGAGAGTAAGTAAGGGCTTCCTATTCACTGTCTCCCTGGACTCTCACAGGATACCCCACAAGATGGCCATTGCACAGATGAGAAAATGGAGACTTGGAAGGTTAGATTACTTGCTCAGGGTCACACAGAGCAGAGCTCACTCTGTCTGCCTGACGTCAAGCCCTGTGCTCCTAGCCGCTCAGCTGTCCTGCCTCTAGTGAGTCATGAGGACTTGGCACTCTTTGCACCTCCCTCCTGATTCTGACTGTGCTCCTTTGGAGTCAATATTGTCTCTATGTTGCACTCAGAAGACAGCTAAGTCCTGCTTGGAAGATATGCTCAGGATAGCATTAACAACCTAACCCACTCTATCACCCCCACCATCACCACTAAGTGGCAGCAAGGGAGGATCTGTGTCCTCACCTGGGAAGGGCACACACCAGCACAAAAGCAGAGCAAGCTGGTTGAGATGAAGACCTCACTTGCTCCTCTTGCAAGTACCTGTCGTCACCCTGCTCTGGGGCTGCCTGCCTGCTCTTCAGACTGTTCCAAGCACAGCCCAAAGCAGCTGCTTCATGCACACAACACACAGGCTCCTGCTTCCACAGAACTCTGCAGACACGCCTTTCGGTAGGTGTGAGGAGTGAATATTTTCTCACTCCTATCTCAGGCTTCCTGGAAGCTGGAGAGAAACTGCAGAGGCTGGGAGCTGTCCAGCATGGTGCATCTGATTCACTGGAAAAATCAGACCTGTACTGATATCAGAGATGCAGAAATAAGAAAGCCAACCAACCTTGTGGTAATCTATACCTGCTGTGTTTGCTGTTCTCCAAGCAGAGCCTGGGCCTAACACTACACAGCCTACTCGTTCTTGTGGTGACAGGGAAAAGCAAGTCCATATGCAGGCTCAGGTATGACTCCTCAGCGCAAAGCAGAAAGGCTGGCGCCAACCCAGGAGAGAGCTGGGAACCTGAAGTCACAATTCATGGAGAGCTCCCAAGGGGCCTGAAAAGAGGTGACCACAGGAAAGCTTCCACTGAAAAGTCCAGCAAAGACATGGGCTCAAAACTCTACTTTAGCAGCTTGAGCTGAGCATAAACAGCATTTTCACCTACTTCAGTAGACCTTTGAACAAAAGTTGAAGCATTGTTGCCCCAACTCTGTAAAATGGAGCTTCTTGTGTCAAGGAAAATGTTCTATGGGACTTTTGTGTCTTACACCGCAAGCATTTAGCAAATGCACAGGCTTATATGCAGTCATCCCTTCCCCTGTACCCATGGCTCCAGGACCCCAGAACACCCCCCACCCCACCATGGATATCAAAATCTGAGGATGCTCAAGTCCCTTATATAAAATGGTATAGCCTAAGCACATCTTATATACTTTGAATGATCTAGGCTACTTATGCCTAACACAATGTAAATGCTATTTAAATAGCCATTATACTTCATTGTTAATGGCAAGGGGAAAAGTCCATACATGTCTGGTAGGAACACATTTTTCTATTTTTGACTTGCATTTGATTGAATCCATTGATATGGAACCCACAGACCCAGGGCCAGTGTTCATAGGCACACACATGTGCTTAATCTGTTAATTTCAAAATCACTAATATTGACCAAAACCACCTCAGACTAAACCTTTTCAGGCATTAATACTGAAGAAGGCTGTGGGGCTGTTCTAGAAGTAGACTGCAGCAAAGTCCTCTCTATCCCTAAAGAAACATGTATGGGGAAATGTTCTTCTAAGCATGGTATATTAAAAATATGAGGGCTAGCTGGAGAAATGGCTGAGCACTGGCTGCTCTTGCAGATGCCCAGGTTTGATTCCTAGCACCCACATGGGACCTCACAACTGTCTGTAACTGCAGTTCCAAGGGATCTGACGCCCTCTTCTGACCTCCAAGGGCACTGCGCGACATGGGTGTACTCACATACATGCAGGCAATACACCCATACACATAAAAATAATTTAAATATATATATATTTATATGTCATATCATACATATGAAGAAAACATGAGGACACAGAACCTGTGTGCAGGGCCATGAGAAGGCCAAAGCAGCACATCAGAGCCTGGTAGTGGAGGGCTTTCCTGATAGTGCAGCTTACTCATTGGCATATGTACTGATACGTCAACTGAGTCAGGAGAGGGAGGGGTTAATCTGGGGGTCTGTGTCTACTGTGGGAAAAATGGGATCAGAAGGCCACTCAGTTAGGCACAGCTGCAAAGGGGAAAGGCACTGGCAACTTTAGAGGATGGTTTCATAGAAGCATCAGCGAGTGAAAGGTGTTGTGCTTACAACTTACACAGAACCTCAAGGGTAGTCAGTGTTCATTCCCATGGGAGTCACTTCCAGCCTAGTTTATGGCTGGTCACCATTTGTGATTGCTCCCACTGTTCCTAACAAGTGCTGCCATTGACGCAGTGTCCTCATCTCAAGGTGTTTCAGAGAGAAGAGAGGGACACCACAGGGCCCAGAAGCAGCCCAGGGCCAGGAACAGCCTTTGTTGGACTTATTTGGTTTGTATACCAAAGCTGATGGTTTCTAAACAGTTAACAAATTGAGCTGCTGGAGTAAACACCAGATTTGATTCTCATGGAGTCCTTTGGCAGCAGCAGGCAGGTTGGGCCCATTATCCAAACAGGGCTTAGCAACCTATGGCCCACAGGCTAAATCTGGCCAGCCAGGAGCCAGGACCACATGGCTTTTAAAAACAAGCATCTCACAGCAGAGAAAGCAGTATGAAATCAGTCTTCCTGCCCACATGCTAAGTTCTAAGGGTCACAGTCACACCCCTGCTTCCACTATTGTATTTGACTGCTGTGGCTCTGAGCAGGTGTGACATGGACCGTGTAGCCCACAAAGCTGGAAATATTATCTAGCCTTTACAAGAACCTGATCAACTAATGAAGGCAACAGATTGGACCTTCTGTGTATTTGTAAGAGGATCTGCAGTTTGCTCTTTTTCACCACCATACCCCACTGGAAAAAGTGCACAAACTGTTCGTTACATTAATGGTACATGAATGTCAGACACAAGGTGTCGTTGAGAAAATGATGCAAGGTTTGCACCTAAGAAAGTGTGGAGAAGAATCCAGGCATGGAGGACCTGCCTATAATACTGTCACTCAGGAGGCTGAGACAGGAGGACTGCCATGAGTTTGAGACAAGCCTGAGACATGTAGCAAGACCTCTCAAAGCAAACAAAACAAACAAAAAGGAGAGAATGGAAAACCATGTAGAGAGGAGCACGAGGCTGAATGGAAGGAGAGAGCTGCTGAGGAGGAAAGGAGGCTGAGGAACGATGGCACACCACCTGGGAGACCAAGTCGGGCTCACTCTTCTAGCTCAGTGCTGAGGTCCAAAGGGCAATGACCAGCCTTCTTCATGCCTCGCACACTCATGGCAAAGCACTATCAGTCAGAGGATCTTTAAGCCTGTCTGCAGTATTCATGAGAATTATCATCCTGGAGGGGGGGAGCAGACTAGTGTCAGAGCTTTATTTCTGGCTTTCACAGGAAAACACACCCAGAGGCAATGACACAATAAACTCTGCCTTACTGGAGCAGAGCTATGAACAGCCCAAGTTTCCGAGAGTTCTCATTATTTACATAGCACTTCCCGCCCCTCTCAGCACAAACTAAGCACCTCTTGCTGACAGACTCTGTTCAGATCATAAAATAAACTCGATCAGAAAAGCTACTGAACTTGGCACAACCCGAGTAACAGACTTTCTTGGTGGAGACAACCAGGCCTTCTGAATACTCCTGGGCCCACCGTGACAGGAGACAGATCAAGTGGGGCCTTTTGGCTATGGGCAGGAAGAGTGTTTATTGCTTCTGAGAGGAAGCTTCCTCCCTACCAGTGTTAGTCAATGCTATGGATGGAATCACATATGCTCCTTGGAGGCTCATGAGTTGAAGGCCTGGTCTCCAGTTGGTGGTGCTGTTAGGAAGTGGAACTTAGTGGAAAGAAATTAGGTCATTAAAGACCTGTCCTTGGAGAGTATACTGGGACCCTGGCCCCTTTTCTCTCCTGCTTCTTAGCTACCATGAGGTGAGCAGCCTCTACTATCCCATCTTCCATCATGATACACTGCCCCACGGGCTCAAAGAAACCCAGCCAGATAATCATGGGCTGAGTCCTCTGAAACCACGAGCAGAGATAAACCTTTCCTCTTTTAAGATGACTTATCTCTGTCTTTTGTCATGATGACAGAAATCTAATTGATAAAACTGATGACAAATGAAGCTTCTTATTCTTAGGAGGGTCCTGCAGTGAATGGAGCTGAGTGTCCATGTAGAAGAGGACAGGGTGCCTGGCAGATGCAGACCTGCACACTGGACCTATCCAATCCTATGCAGGCTCCCCTGAGTTGAGGCAGGCTGCTGCTGAGGTACTACAGGCCTGGGGTTAAAGAGATCTTTGCCTTCAACACAGCTTCCTTCTGTCTGGTTCTTCTTACCTTCCCTTCCCTAACCAATGGAGGACCCAAGTCTAACTTTGATCACAACAGGAAGGTTACAAATGAAAAATCAAATGCTCGCTCTGCTTCTGGAGAAAGTAAACCTATCTGGTAAAGAACAAATCCAAGAGAATTAAGCCTCTTTTTCAAAACAGAACTCTAAAAGTGTCAATTAAGAATCATAGCTTCCTGCAGATGTACAAAAATCAAGGCTTCTTCTTGAGGAAAAATGGTTTTTTGACAGCAAAAAAGCAACTAAGACTCCATGGATAAAAGGATAATTTGGTATTAGAAAATTGTATTACTGTTATTCCTCATTTTAAGAGGTTAGTGCATGCAAACACTCACACCTCCACAGATGCAAAACAGCACTTGACAAAACTCAATATCCATCCCTAATAAGCTTTCAGGAAAATAGGATAATTCTGTAAGGGGGTTAAAAGACAGTTACAGCTCTGAAACCTTTCTTCAGCAAGACCAATAGGAAAATAAAGGGCGCATCCGACTGAAGCTGAGGCCAAAAAGCCTGCAGGGGACCAGCCCCATCACTACAACCAAACATTGTTCAGGAAACTATATGGTGGATACAATTAGGTACAGAAATAAGATGTGAATGAAGGTTATGAAGCAAGAATTAAATGTAGTCGATACCACTTTCTGTTTGGAAATTGAAAAAAAAAACATGTACATTACAAATAAAAGACAGGAGCCATGACTGTTATATGCTAATCATGACTGGTCAGGACAGACCTAAGTTAAAGTTCAGGACCTGTGAAAAGAAACTATATATATATATATATCTATTATCAAAGAAAATGAATAAAATGAACAGTTCTCATGTCCTCAGATGGTGAAACTCAATGGTAAATACTGCAATCCTGCACAAATTCATCCATGACATAATACACATTATAATAATTTCTTTTTCTTGAACTTGACAAAATTATTTCTGAAGTTCATTTGGAAGAATAAACATGTCCAGCTTGCCAAGAAAATTTTGCAGAAGAGCAATAAATGAGTACTCACAAGACTAGTTATTAAAATTTATTATTAAAGCCATAATAATTAAAATAGCAAGATACCAGTTCAGGAAAAGAGAAATTAGTGGAACAGAGTAGAGCTGAAAATAAACCTGAGTGCTATAGGGATTTGGTATATGACTTAATGTATGGTACATGAAAGACTCTAGGGATTTGGTATATGGTAAACGGAGTATTTCAAATCACTGAAGCAAAACAAAACAAACCAAAAAATCAAAATTGAAGGATTATTTTTACTTATATTTTGTTTTTGCAACAGGCTGGCCTTAAATTCGCCATCCTTCTGCCTTAGCTTTTTGAGTACTAAATTATAAGTGTGCCTGCCATACTCAACCAAAGAATAAGTTTTTGAACTTCTACATGGTGGGGGCTGGAGAGCTAGCCCAGTGGTTAAGAGCACTGGCTGCTCTTGCAGAGGACCCGAGTTCAATTCCCAGCACCCATATGACAGCTAACTGTCTGTAACTCCAGTTCCAGGTGATCTGATGCCCTCTTGTGATCTCTGTGGACATAGCATGACATGGGTGCACCTACCAATAGACAATACATTCATACACATAAAAAAAAATTCTAAATGGCGATATACGTATGTATTATACAAAACATAGATGTATGAAATGCATACACACATATAAAACTTAACTAATGAATTAATGAAACTACAGCATTTAAAAAAGATTAAAATCAAGCTGGCCATGATGGCCCACGCTTTTAATCCCAGCACTCGGGAGGCAGAGACACACGGATCTGTGTGAGTTCAAGGCCAGCCTGATCTACATAGTGAGTTCCAGGACAGCTGAGGCTACAGGGAGATCCTGTCTCAAAAAGACCTCCTCCCGCAAAAAATACTTCTGTGTAAGCCTGACAACATGGGTTCAATCCCCAGAACCCACTAAAAACAGCCAGATGCAGTGGCACAAACCTGTTATCCTAGCACTCCCAGCAAGATGGGAGGCAAAGACAGAATTGCCTAGAAAGTCAAGGGCCAGGGGGGCCAGGGAGCCTGGAGTATACAGCATGGCAGAACCAAGAGAGAGACCCACATCAACAAGGTAGGAGAACGCTGACTCCTGACAGTTGACCTCAGACTTACACACACACACACACACACACACACACACACACACTCAGATTTTTTTTTTGTCTTTTTGAGACAGGTCTCCCTGTAGCTCCAGCTGTCCTGGAATTCACTATGTAGACCAGGCTGGCCTTGAACTCACAAAGATCCACCTGCCTCTGCCTTCCAAGTGCTGGGATTAAAGGTGTGCGCCACCACACCCAGCACAGAGATGTTTTTTAAAAGAATAGCTGAATGGCTGAGGATGTAGCTCCACACTTGCCAAACATGTGCAAGGCCCTGGGTTTGACCCCTCCCAGCACTACTAAAATAAACAAACAAACAAATCTGAGGGCCCAAATCCTATCCCCAGCACTGGAGCGATGGCTCAGTGGTTAAGAGCACTGACTGCTCTTTCAGAGGACCCCGGTTTGTTTCCCAGCACCCACATGGAGGCTAACAACTCTGTAATTCCAGTTCCAGGGGATCCAATACCTTCTTTTGATGTCCATGAGGATTTCATGACATGGGTGTACTTACACACATGCAGGCAATACACTCATACATATATAATAAAAATAAATTTTAAAAAGTTTTTTTGTCTTTTTGAGACAGGGTCTCCCTGTAGCCCCAGCTGTCCTGGAACTCACTATGTAGACCAGGCTGGCCTTGAACTCACAAAGATCCTCCTGCCTCTGCTTCCCAAGTGCTGGGATTAAAGGCGTGCGCCACCATGCCCAGCTAAAATATTTTCTTTTAAATGAGAAAAGTCAGGTGTGCTGGCAAGTTTGAGACCAGCTTTGGTTCCATGAGACCTTGTCCCCTCCCCCAAAAGTTATTTTAATATTTAAAAGAGATAGGTATGGTGGCACAAAACTCTAGTCCTAGCATTTTGCAGGCTAAGGCAAGAGGATCACAGATCCAAAGTCAGCCTGATTTACACAGTAGTTCAAGGCCAAATGACATGTGAAGACCTTATCTCGATAAACAAATATTTTCTATGGGTATATATATAAACTTACTGAAAACAGTGATGCACTGGGGTGAAAGTTGTTCCATAAAGGGATTACCAGGGATGCATCCCAAGGCTGAATGAGGCAGTGCATGCCTACATTGGGCAGCTGCTGAGACAGGAGGATAGTTTGCAACAAGCCTGGGCTGCACTCTGTCTCAAAAAAAAGCCAAATAAGGGACCAGAAAGATGGCCCAGTGGTTAAGAGCACTGGCTGCCCTTGCAGAGAACCTGGATTCCATTCCTAGTACCGCCGTGACGACTAACAACCATCCTTAACTCCAGTTCCAGGGGAGCTGATGCCCTCTTCTGACCTCTATGGGCATTGTACAACATGGGTGTACTTATATATATGCAGGCAATACATTCATGCATATAAAATAAAAATAAATATTTTGGCATTGCACAACATGGGTGCACTTATACACATGCAGGCAATATACTCATGCACATAAAATAAAAATAAATATTTTAAAAAGGCATAATAATAATAATAATGTGTTCTGTGACAATAGGTATGAATATATACTTTCTAAAGAGAAAGTATTGGAGTTGAAGACCCAAGACAGAGTCACTCTGTTTCCTACTCTTGAGAACTTGTTAGATAGCAAGAACTTTTCTGAACATACATCTGTCTTCTCATGCCTCCCACACCTCACCTCTCCCACCTTTTCCATATGTCTCCAGGAAATGGTCCTTACAATAGAGAGGAAGCATCCCTTCTCCTGAGGTAGTGTCACATCCAGTGGCGCTGTCCAACTGCCAGTGTCCTTGTTAGGCAGCCAGGACAGTCCAAGAACAAGGGCTCGAGCACTGGACTAGATGCAACCCTAGTCCTAACAGACCTGCCTGCATTCCTGGCTGTCCACTGCCACCTGCCCTCCCTTCACAGTGGATCTGCAGGGGCAAGACAGGAACAGCCACCTTTTCCATTCTCCACTGCCCTCATGTGTAGACCCAACACAGCACAGAGCATATGCAACCATCCCAAACAGTCCCAGTCTCCTACAAAAATCATTTCCATGAACATTGGATTAAAAAAAAAAAAAGACACCAAAGGCTTCTGCTCATCACTCGTGCTACACCTGAAGATGTCTGAGCAAGCCAGATGCATGACAGGCTCTGAAGGAATGAATACTCCTGTAATCCTGTCCCAGTGGCTGCCCGTGCCGGTACATCTGCTCCCCACCTCTCCTGCAATCCTTGTGGTTTGCACTCTTTCTGCTCGGTTTGTTGCTTGGATGTAAGACTTTACTGCCTGGTCCCTGTGGGTATCTGTGGGAAGGTAAGCAGCTTTGCGCTACTGTAGGTTCTGAAAAAGAAGGTGTTGTGTTATAGGGCACACTCTTCATGCCGGCCCTTTAGTGTCTATGTAGCAAACCTATCGCTTGCATGACCCCCACTCAATAAATCTGTGAGAAAGTAGCCTAGGAAATATGGCATATTTTTGAGCCTTCAGGTGCTGAGCCTTCCAAGGACTGTGTCTTGGGGTCTCAGTCCTGTGGCCCCATCTTAGAAACTCTAAAAGAGCAGAAGCAAATTATGAACCCCAAACAGACATTTTGATTCAACTAAGCCTGCCTCTTGGTACACTTCAACAGAAGGCAGTGTTTAAGTCAGAGTCACAGAATTTAGAGCTAGACAGGCTCCTAGGCATCCTCCAAGGACCCCACAACCACACAGCAAGTCCCTCAAAGCCCAGACTTCAGTTTCAATTAGCCCGTTCTCAGGTCAACATCACTCCTGCCTTTACCTGGTCAATTGCGGGAGGCAGAGAGTGAATGGCCCAATGGGCACTCAATACTGAACAAGATGTAAATGCCCAGTGGTTGAATTATCGTGGAAACATGCATTCTTTTCCTCTTTGCGGCAGGCTGATTTTTATGATCGCTGAATTCCAGTCTGTGGAATTTCAGAAGTAGCCAACTCAAGGGGCAGATGATTTGCCCAAGGACGGTACACAACAGTGCATGACCAGTTCAAAACACGTTTCAAATGCCTTCTTTCAGTTTTGTGCACAGAAAAAGATGGGCCAAGAGAGAGCCAAGGCTTGGGGGAAAATGTAGAGAGAACTTTTCAAGATGAGGTTTTCTCCTTCTCTCCCTCCCTGGGCCTTCCTTCCATATGCTTTGCTTCAGGAGGAAGGGAGCTGGGAGGTGGGGTGGAAGGTGTCCACACAGGCAGGTAAGGGAGATAAGTGTGCTGTACTTAGGTTTCAAAGTAGAATTTTAAAAATGCCAAGTGCCAAGCCAGGCTTGGGAGTCTGAGGCAGGAAGATCAGGGGTTCAAGGTCATCCTGGGTTGTCTAGAGAGTTTGAGACTAGCCTGTGTTACACAAAGCCCTGTCTCAGTAAACAAAACAAAACACCCTATCACATAGTTAAGCTAACTCTGGATCAGACACTACTTCCCTCCAGGACCTGTGCTAACAATACACACCCCCCTGACTTAGATGACTGCTTAGAGTGCTCATCTTTGCTGTGATGCAAGAGCAACAGGTCTCAGTGGAAACCATATTTTGAATTTTCACCTTTTCCTAGGCACGATGCCCTCTGCTAATGCAGGGCAGCAGTGAGCCACAGCTCTGAGCCAGCCATAATATCAAGGAGACCCACAATCCATAGTGGGCTGTGCTGCTGAGTTACAATATTCAAGGTCTTGTGGGTACCTTTTCTACTTTCTACGTTACTTTCAACTGGTTATAGGCTTGCAAGATCAGAACTGGGTAGACAGAGCAGCATGTGTACCGATATAGTGGTCTCTAAGGAGTGTCAGAACCCTTCCTTTCAGACACACTGGGGAAGTGCTCACGAAGGGTTGCCAATGCCCAGCTTCTTCATAGCACACTTAGAGCTCAAGTCAGTCCCTCTTGGGAAGTCCCCCTCCCCCTCCAATGTACATGGCACCCGAGGAGTACAGTGACTGATAGGGTCATGCCTCTGAATAGACCTGGAGGATTTCCTCCCTTCCAAATGTGGAGTGGGGAAGAGGACTGGGTGCTCCTGAGCCCAAACCCACGCTGCTGGGAGGTGGCCATTGGAGGATGTCACAGTGCCCAGGATCTAACTCCTGTAGCCATTGTGCACAAGCCCTCTTCGGCAGGGGGTGTCAGACTATGAGGATGGGACACTCTGTGGGGTGTGTGACAGCCAGTGGAGACCACCAAGCCCCAGGAGGGCTTGTCGTATGGATAGTCCCTCATGATGCCATTGAATTAATTGCCCCAGGTAAGATATTACAGAGGGAAAGAAGCAAAGGACCTCAAAACAGAGTGGCTGTTTTGAGATATAAACCAGAAGGGGAATAAAATTTGATAAAGTAATAAGTCTGGCATTTGGTAACTGGTGTCTGTAATTCCAGCACTTGGGAGGCTGAGGCAGGAGGTTCATCTTGAGACCTGCCTGCGCTACAGAGGGATACTGCCTCGGAAACTAAACAACTCCCCTGCAAATAGAGAGAATGACTTGAGAGTCCTTGAATTGCCAAGATCAAGTTTTTCTCCAATAGTAGAAATGGGAAGACTGGGGACTGAGTGGCTCACACCCTCTCCACCACCTACCTAGGCTATGACAGCTGAAGACTAAAAGCCACAAGTGATGTTCACCACCAAAGACCACAAAGTATAGGTATGAGCTGTCCAAACGACATAGACCCACTATACTGCCCCCTCACGATCTGGTCAAGAAGCCCAGGATGGTCTTGAACGTACTATGGGTAGTTCCAAGTGCCCCATGCATGCTTCACCCTCACAAGTGCTGGGATTTCAGGCCTACACTTCATGCCCAGCTTCATTCTGCTTATTGTCACTGAAACTGTAATGTTACACAACTACAGTGGAGTTATGGCAGCCCAGGAATGTCCTTCTGATGCATTTTTCTAAATTATTTTTAAGCTCTATTTTTTGCTTCTTGTATTTATTGTGGTTTTGTTTTTGTTTTTATAGCACTGTACACACTGAAAGGACTTCAGAATCTCACTACATAAACAGCTCATCTTTTCACAGACTATGCCTCTATCTATTAACACCTCGGGTAATAAATGTTCACCTAAACATGTTTCATTCCTCCAAACATAAAAATGGACAATCTGGAGTTGAGGTCACATGGAAGGCTCTTAAAAGCACACTGCTGCTGTTAAACTCATTCTGTGTGAGGCTTTTGGTCTTGGCTTCCAGATCACTGCCTCAGGAGGACCTGTGGGTGTGTGTCTGAGCACTTGTAATACATGCTGAAATAATCTGTTTTCTGCAAAGTCCCTTCTGTCCATTCACTGATGGCCAATCTTTTCAGCTAAACTCCAGAGAGCAGAGCATAGAGATACTGCCATACATACCACTGTCATACGGCCTCTGGAGCATCCTGCTTGCAGACCTAAATGAGCAGAGAGGTTCTGTTTGCCTTGTCTGGCCTGTGTTCCCTCTTGTGGTAAGAAACAGCATACCTTGTTTCCTTCTGCAACCATTCCTCCCCCACTGAATTATGTCATTCAGGAGGTAACCCCACTCCAGACTTGAGAGGCTTAGATGCAATGTGACCTAGTCCTGCCACAGTGACTGATTTCAGGAAGGACAGACAATTTGAGCTCAGCCATGGTGCTTAAAGCCTGGGTAGTTTGCTGGAATCATTAGGAATGGGAAGCAGTCCTTCCCTGGGTTTGCTGAATTGGCAGTGAGTCCAGTGTTGCTGGCAGCCATCTTAGCACCATTCAGAAAGTCACTCATGAATAAAGCCAGATCTCTCTATGGCTGGGCCATAGAGGGAGTAGACCCTGAATGCCTGCAGTCAGCAACACCTGAATCTGGAGTTCTACTTTTAATTTTAAATGTTTTTGAGCTTTGCTAATACAGCCTAGGCTAGCTTTGAACATATATAGCAACCTTGCTGCCTCAGCCTACCAAGTGTTGAAATTACAGATGTGAGATACCACACCCAGCTTGAAGATCTGTTTTGTACTAAGCAAGTCCAAGTCTGGACCTTGTTGCTTGCAACCTAGCTAATATTTATCGATCCCAAACCAGGACCCTTCCAGGCATAGTAACACAAGCAGGTAATCTCAGGACTTGGAAGCTGAAGAAGATCAAGAATTTGAAGAGTTTAAGCCGCATACTTTCAGGCCAGCCTGAGCTATGTGGTCAGACCAAAACCAAAACAAGTCAGAAAAATTAAAACAGCAACAACAAATTGGTGGGTTTTGTTTGTTTGTTTGTTTGTTGTTGTTGTTTTCACTTGGAAAGAAGCAGTTCTGGGTGACGACGGAAAATAAAAGGTAGATGTGGCCAGTCAGTGTTTCTGCTGACTTTCCTAACCAAGGCTCATGAAAACAGGCTTCAGATCAGAGCCAGAACACCATAAGGCTGGACAGCTGAACATGGTGGCTTTAGGGACTCTTCTCACTAAGGGGCCTACGTCAATAGCCCTTCACATACAACTCTAAGAACCTAGAAAAATACTAAGAAAATGCCAGCATAACCTTGGACTAGGTGAACCAACTAATCTGATTCCTCAAAGTAAGTGAGAATAACAGAATGCTTCTGTCTCATAGGTTTGCTGTTTAAATGGGTCACTTATGTAAACCATTTAGCTTAAAAAACCTAACACATTCTCTATGTTGGGCATGATAGCATTCACAAGTGACCGAGGCTATCAGCATTGTTAAAAGTCACTCAACGGGTGTTATTTAAATGAATGAAAGATGCTCATAGATCCATCTAGAATTTTAAACAAAAATCTGAAGACTTGCCAGGAGTGGTGGCGCACGCCTGTAGTCCCTGCACTTGAGAGGCAGAGGCAGGAGGATCTCTGTGAGTTCAAGGCCAGCCTGGTCTACATAGTGAGTTCCAGGACAGCTGGGGCTACAGGGAGACCCTACTTCAAAAAGACAAAAATCTGAAGACTTTCCAGGGCTTCTGGGCTATATATGTATATTATATATTTTTAATTGTAAAATCACTCAGTATGAGATTAGTGTACTAAATGTTTTAAATACTTCATCTGAATTTGGCCTCATTACCTGATGGCTATATAATTACTGAGCTCCATTTTACAGATAAGACACCTGAGGTTCAGAGAGGAAAAGAGTTCTCATGATAAGAGGGAGGGAAGCAGGGCTCAAACCCTGCAGAGTACACAGAAAACCTGTGTTCTTACCACTCCACTCCTGCCCCCATGCTGAAGGTAAAGGCTCTTCCGGAAGCCCCTTGCCTTCTATCGCCTTAGAGGGAACTGCTCCCCTGGGTCAATAATAAGAGGGTTAGGCCTCTTCAATATGCAGTCTTAGTGGAGCTGGCTCCTTGGAAAGGACAGAAGGTAAAGTCCCCCCCCTTCCCTCCCTGTAGCAACAATCTGTAAGATTCTTTCCAGTCTAAAGCGTCCATCATCCCCAGGCTGGCTTCTGGGCTATTTGTCCCCATGCTGCCTACTGCTTCCCACTGTGGCTCAAGTTAGGACTTCCCAGGGCATGCACTCACTGCCACAAAGAGGGAGGCTCCAAAAGATATTTAAACTTCACTGAACACAAAACACTGCACTGCCTGCATTCCAAAACCTGGTCATTAATTTTGTATGGTTTGAGCTCCCATGGCTTTATTTTAATCTATTTAAATAATGTCCTCCCTTTTTCAAAGGGTTCAATCTGATCAGTCAGGGATGAATTCCATTCTCCTGTTCATATATGTGATCATTCTCAATCTTTTTTTTTTTTTGGTCTTTTTGAGACAGGGTCTCCCTGTAGCCCCAGCTGTCCTGGAACTCACTATGTAGACCAGGCTGGCCTTGAACTCACAGAGATCTGCCTGCCTCTGCCTCCCAAGTGCTGGGATTAAAGGCGTGTGCTACCATGCCCGGCTCAATTTCATTTTTTAAAAAAATAAATTCATAGGCCCACAGGTATAGTGCAGTGGTAGAGTGCATCCATCCCCCAGCTCCACAAAATTCACTCATCTATCCATCCATTCATTCATTCACCTAGTAGCTCTGGCCTACTAGTGGGGAAACTTTGGATTCCAGGTCCAGATTCCTAATTCTCACTGCAGGCTTCCAAAGCCCAGTACACCTGGGAGGGGTGGGTAAAAGAAAAAGGGGAGCTTGAAGATACATATCACAAGCACAGGTGTTAGGCACACAAGTGGAAATGAACACCCAGGAAGACCCTACAAATTAAAAAGATACAGCTTCTCCCTCCCTAGTGGGTACCCCATTCTCATGAATGTTAGTCCTACTACTTACTCAGGGGGCTGCTTGACGTCAAGACAAATATTTACTCTAGGTCTTCATGAGCTAAGTGGGTATTAAAGTTCCAGGAGGATTCCAGGAAGGGAGAACTGGGCTCTTGGAGCCCTGCCTGAGGCGGTTTCCGGAAACAGGGTTGGTTGATTGCTTGGTTGGGAATAAAAGGGCCAAGCCAAGGGCTACTCTGCCTCGCCCTTTCTCTAGGTTAATTCCCTCAAGCAGGTCTTGGCAGAGATTTAAAACAACTACAAAACCAAAACTTGTTCAGGAGCATTCACAGGGAAGGGAAAACTGAGCACTCTCAGAACCAAGCTGGAAGCCAAAGGCTTTAACACTTTCTGCTTGAAAACTGCAGGCACTGGAAGATTCCAGGATAAGCTCAGAGTCACATGCTAGTGAAGGCAAGAGGGCTTCTGAATCTTGGCAGGGTGCCCCCACACTTCCCAGCCCCCCCCCAAATACTTCAGCAGAACAATCTCATCTCTCTGAGAGGGTGCCCACATGCTTTTTCACAGACAAAATGATGGATGAGATGACCTCTCAAGGTCACTTCCAACCTCCAAGTTCTATTCTTTTGATAGCAACAACTGCTGCCACCAAGTGCTCCAAGGTAGGCCTAGGCCTGTGACTAACTTCCAACAAAAAGTAGGGCGGACTAGGAGCCAGGATTACCCCAGACCACTGCTGAGAGGATCTCGCTTTCCCTTTTTAACATCAGTGGGGTTTTTCCTCCTCCTTCTTGCCTCTCCCCTTTGCCTGGGTTGCATAGAAACAGAAAGTGCCTTTGTACCAATTACTAGGCATTAATTTACTCTCCTCCGTGGGCGCTGGGCTTGCTGGAGAAACACTAGGGAAGGGTGGGAGGGTGATGTGGGGGAGCTTTCTAGCAGTAGAGGCATGGCATGCTGCAAGCTTCCCCCCTCCCCACCCTGAGAACAGGTGAAGCACAAGGGAGAAAATAAAAACTGGGAAGATTTGGAAGATTTTCTTTCAAGACTAAGAAACACAACAAGCCTGGGTGTTCTTTTCAATACCAACAATGCTAACAATGCATCCAGAAATCAAGCTGACGTGTTCCAAGCAGGAGTCTGCCCTGTGGTTTTAGGGGCTGCTGAAAGAGCACTGGGAAATCATCTGCCCACTTTTCCTCTCAATGAGCTTATTAGGGAAGACCGTTGTGGGCCACTTTCCCAATATGTCATATGATGTTTCTCCCTGGGAAGTTCACTTCGGGGATTTCTCACAGACCTTGCAGAGTGAATGGCTCTTGGGATAAACATCAACAACTGGGACAGGAAAGGAGTTCAAGAGCCCAGTTCCCTCAGGTTATATCTTTGTGTCTGAAAGGAACAGGGTGCTAACCATCCAGAGGGCACTGTTTCCTCTGGTGCCTCCCTCCTCTACCTGGGGTCCACTCATGTCCCTCCACTCAGGATCTGAGAGAAAAACTGGGGAAACAACTGCATGCTTTGTAATTGTATACCACTTGCATTTGCTGCCGTGAAGCAGGATCCTTGCCAGCCTGGAGAAGATGCTGAAGCCACCCTGCTTCCCTGCTTCGTCATTGCTAAGGCAGAGATCAGGCAAGTAAGAAATGAAAGAAACGAAGGAGGGACAGCAACTGGTCCTCTTCTAATTAGGACCAAGGCCCTCCAACCCAGGGGAGACTTCAGGGAAGCTGGAGAATTGGGGGTGGCTACCTTGTCCTAGACTAGAGGAAGTCAACCTCATCTGAAACTCACAAGCAAATCCACAGGAATAGAGCAAGCTTGGGAACCCATCTCCTCAGTGGGAAGCTGGCATGCAGCACGTCCGCTTCTCTATGTTCCCACACAGGCCCACTTGAGTGGGCCCGGGCATTCTCACTGGGGTGGGTGGGATGATACAGCCCCCAAGAAGCAAAAATTGGCTCTTTGGTGGGTGAAAACAATGGTAGGTATCCCAATGATTTGTGGTCTCTGAAAGGGGCACGGTTAGCTAGTAGAGTACCTTTGTGGTGTTGAAACATCATGAGGGATGGGTTGGGCATTCCTAGAGAAAAACAAGAGATAATGGGAACGTGGTAAAGAAATAGTTACCCAGGCAAGCTGCCCTCAAGCTTAGTTGTAAATACAGCTTGAGGGCCGATGCAGGTTATAAAATACTATCCTACATGTAAGAATAGGGTAGAGTATACCTCCTGAAGGGCCAGAGCACAGGGTTTTCCTTATACTCATAAAACCCTGTGAGAAAGGGACAAGGACAAGGACTAGGTGACAACACTTCAGTCCCTAAGGCCTTTTTTTTTTTTTTTTTTTGAGACATGGTCTCACATCTCACTAGCTCCAGCTGGCCTACAACTTGCTGTGTATACCAGACTGACCTCAACTCAGAGATCCAACTGCCTCCGCCTCCCAGGTTCTGGGATTAAAGGCCCTCGCCACCATGCCCAGCCCCTAAGGTCTCTTTAGTCTATGGCCTGGAGGCCAAAGCCAGACCTGGCTCTGGCCCTCAAGTCCTACCTCTCAGAGCTTTGGTTTGGACAGTAAGACTTGAACCCAGGGACTTGAGCATGCTAAGCACTCACTCTTGAGCACCTCTAGCTCCTATGTCACACATCTGATGACTCTAGAATGTCCTTTACCAAAGCTGGAGATGATCATGAAAGAGGCACAGATATACTGGGTACCTGGACAAACTTTTCAATCTCAGAACTGATCAATATGGACATTCCTAGAGGGACTAAAGAAACAGTTTCAAACTTGGAGAACCACTTCTGCTAGAGATACCAGTCCCTTCTGCCAGACTGGGTATCCAAGGGAAATATGGGTGTGGTTGGTGCATGCCTGTAACCTCAGTACCTGGGAGGCTGAAGAAGGAGCATCTTAAATTCAAGGTCAGCTTAGCTAGATAATATGACCCTGTCTCCACAAACCAAAAATAAGAGGTACTGACCCATATGAAGAAAGCACAAGTAGTTCAAACCAACTGTTGCTAGGCAAAATTTAGACCTACTGTTGCCAGATCTTTTGATTTTTCCAGAGACACTAGAAATCTGGACTTATGACAGAATCCTGATTTTCAGATGTTGGTAACTAATGAAAATTTTATAAACCGTATGCTGGCCGCACCTAACAAATCTACAAAGCAAATCCAGCAGGCCTCCAGTTTGTAAACTCAGGATTACAGGAACCTGCTTAGGGTCTCAGGAAATGCAAAGGCAAATCAGAGCCTAGTTCAGTCACCCCACCTGGGTCCCTCCTCTCGTGACACCATGGAAGGAGCTGCACTGAATTGATTTTTTTTAAAAAAAATGAAATGATTCAACTTCTAAAGCTGCTTATGGAGGTGGCAGCTGTATAAAGCTCTATAAGGAAGCGAGCAGGCAGCAGAGATTCTCAAGGGAATGTGTTGAGCAGTACAGAGCATGGGGGTGTGGCAGGGATTTTAACTCTAAGATAATCCCAGAAATCACCTTCTGGATTTAAGAACCAGCAGAGAAAAATCAGAAGCTCCCTGCTCCACCCAACAATTGATCTAACTTAAAGCTGATGTTTGAAAAGTGCTGCAAACCTAACGGCACATACCTCCTTCTAGCAAGAGTATGCTTCTGGTAATATCTGCAGAAGTTAGAGGTTTTCTCCAACTCGGCACTAAGCATGACAGCAGACCCCTGCCCCCACCAAGAAACTATAAACAAGATGCCTGCAGTCACAACATCAGTAGATTCAAAAGAATGACTAGCATTTAAAATGGGATGAACATTTATTTCATTGCCTTTTTCACTCTGATCTGTGTGAAAGGTTCTCCTGAAACAGCTGAGCTGACGTGCCTTATGGAGAATTAAAGAACAGCACACATGAGCAGCCATTTCTATAAATGCCCGAGAAAAGCACTCAGCCGAAATGGCCCATAACGCTGGGCATACTTCTGAGCCAGACAGAGGCACTGCGGGGCCTCCCCAACTGAACCACTGGACAGCCCTCCTGAAGGAGAAAATGCCTTTGCTCAAGGTGGCAGTGGGTGTCCATGTGAGCAACTGAACTCTGGAACATGGCTGACAAGGCCAGGCCTGCTCAACAGCTGTGGTGAGTAAGACGCTAAGTTAACACAACACACTTCACCCCCCAGAGTCCAGCTAAAGGTCACACCCCCTACTGTGGGTACATGCCTGTCTTCTGCCTTATAGATTCAAACTTTCAAAGGTGCTGTTTCCTATGGTAACCTAGATGCTGGCCCCACACAGCACCTGGTTCTGCATTAACCAAGGAAGAAATTTAGAATTATTCCGGTGCCAGCAGCTACCTCCAGGATCATTTTCCAAAGGAAATAAAAAGGAGAGGCGGTTACGTGGCCTTTTTAAAAGCAAAGCAGCTGGGAGTGGCAGCCCATGCCTTTAATCCCAGCACTCCAAAGGCAGAGGCAGGCAGATCTCTCTGTGAGTTCCAGGCCAGCCTGGTCCACATAGCAAATTCCAGGCCAAATGGCGCTACTGGGACAACCTGTCAAACAAACAATAATAAAAATAATATAAAAAAGCAAAACAAAACCTAAAATCCCCATCTGAGTATCATTTTGAAACTAAAGGCCTAGATTCTCTTCTATAAAATACCAAACCTTTACACCAAAACCCAGACAAATTCTAGTAACTCTACAACCTCTGAAACATGGGTGTCACAGGTCAGAGGAAAAGGCCCTTGCTACCTATCAGAAGGGCAGATACAAACGAATCTGTCTAAAGCTGGTCCAACAGCACAAATGAACACTTTTCAACTTTTTCTGTGTATGTTAACTAGGAACACCAGAGTTGTCTGCTTAAGGTTCCTCTAGGTCCCTAAGGCCCATTTCACATAGCAAATATCGTTCCAACCACGTTTCTGTGTGCTGTCTGGCCTCCCTGGGAGGCACTGAACCCTAAGCCAGCAGGAGACCACATTCATCTCCGAGAGACCTTGACCTCCAGAAAGGACCACACCTCCAGACTAAACCATTTAGGGGTCAGGCATCAGGGGCGCAACCTAAGCCACACGGGAGCAGATCAGCACTGTAATCACGTTCATTTGGAAGGCTAACTAGTGGTGAAGTTCACCCACCAACCATTCCTTGCTCAGACTCCCCTGCTGCCTGAAGCCATGTTATTTTAAACCTCTCAGGGGACTCTTGGCTTCCAAACATAAAACCACCCTTGGCCAACCTTAAAAAGTAGCCGCCACCCGGCTAAGTGAGTCCTTAGTCATCCCTAAAAGGATTCACAGAGTGCCGCTTCCCCCCACCTCTCGACCCCTTCAAAGCAACCCCACCAAGGAAGGGAATAAAAGCTGCGCCATTTGACCGCCGGCCGCCAGCGTCTCCCCAGGTGGGGCGGCCCTGCAGCGGGGTGCGGAGTCCCGGGGGCGGGGCGGCCAGGGGAGGGGCGGGCCCCACTCCCCTCCGAGCCACACACGCCTCTCAGTCCTCCAGCTTGAGGCTCTAGGTGGCTCCTAGACCCTGGGGCCGAGTAAGGAGAGACTGCTAGAGTCAAACAGCATCTTCTCTAAAACGCTTGCACCCTCTAGGCCGAGTGCAGTGTCCCGAGCGCCCAGAAATGCTGCCCCGCCAAAGGTTAACTAAGCCCGGAGTGGGGGAGAGGCGACGCCGCTAACCTGTATGCACTCTGTAATGGGCTTTGAGATGGGAGGATTTTCCATAGACTTTCCCACAGCCACTGTAGGGGCACTTGTGCCTCTTTTCGGAGGCGTGTTTCCCCTTCGCAGCCACTCCAGAGTGGAGGAGGGAGAGCGGGCTGGGCGCGCTGCCAGAATCCTGTCTCTCCTCTGGGCTGTGGGAAGGACTCGACCCAGATTCGGTGGTCACGTCGCTGTCGGATCCCATATCCTCATCCGGACTCTCCAGACTGTCGCTGCACACGGAGGGGGTCTGGATGGGTCGGTACTTGTTCAGATCCAACAAGCTCTTGGCGATGGTGACTAGAGTGCAGTAATCCTTCCAGGTGTCCCCCGGGTCACCGTGCTCCTTGGTCACCTCGCGCTCAGGTAGTCGCAACCGCTCGGCGTCCGGAGCGCCCCCATGCTCTGGCACCGCGGCGCGGTTCGAGATGGAAACCAGACACTGGGCAGCCACGAAGTCCATGTAGGCGGCCGCGGACATGGTGCGGGCGACAGCAGCCCGGGCGGCGCGGCCGAACTTGGCGGTGGCTGCGGAGCTTCGGCTCGCCCTGCCCTGGCCTCGGACGACGAGCGCGGCACTGTGCGGCCAAGGGGGCGGGGGCGCTTGCTACTCGCGGGAGTGCTCGGCGACCTCAGCCCCTCATCTTTACGTAACCGGCAGCGCCTCCGCACGCAGCATCCGCGGCCCGCTCCGCCGCTGTAGCCGCCGCCCTGCCCGGCGTCCCGCGATCCCCCGACGGGCGCGCCGGTGTCCGGAGCCCGCTCCCCTGGAAAGATGCCACACGTGGCGGTCGCAAGTTTATTCGACTGCAAACGCCCCCGAGTTGCTGGGAGAGGAAACTGCAAGCCAGGCACGCCCTCGGCCGCGCCTCCGTCCAACGAAGCCCCCGGAGCTCAGCCCAGCACGCCCACGCCGGTGGCTAGGGCGGCGCGCGCAGCGTCTAGGAGACACTTCTTCCCGCGTCCGCCGACGGCCTCTGAGCCCCTGCGCCTGCCGCTCCGTGCGTCTCCGGCATTCTCCAGCTCAGTAACAATTTCGCAGAATCCCATCACGTCACAATCCAGCCCCCCTCCAATTGGCCAGTGGGGAGGGTGATTCAACTCTGTTTACTTTCTCCCCCTGCCAGTCAGAAGGGCCCTACGGTGAAGAGGTGCGTCTGGAACTGCGGCCCGCGGCCAATCCGACCGTTCCGTTCCGCCGCCTCGTGCTGCCCCTCCAGCCTGGTCGCTGACATTTAAAAGGGTAACTGCCGAGGCCGGCGACCAGCGGCCGGGCATCTCCGCGGGTGCCCTCCGGTCCGCGTGCGCGCCCAGGCTCCCGACTCACATGCCAGCTGGCGCAGCTTCGGGACACATATTCCCTAGCTGGTTACACCCTCCTTAGGACAAAACACAACTTCAGCTTCGGTTTCCCAGTCCGCAAATAGTTAAGTGACTTCCTGCAAACGCTACAGTCCCAGCAACCAGCCTTCCAATCAAAAGTAAGTTGGTTGATGTCACTGGCATTGGCTCAGCCAATCAGAAGGGCGTTCCGAAAGCAAGTGCTCGACTCTTCTAAACGCGCAGAGGAGTGAAAGTAGCCAGATCTTGGCATTTTGTGTCACTGGTGGTAAAACTGGGATGTGATAAATGCAGTGTGAATCTATAATTTAAAAAAACAAAAACCAAGCCAGCCGTGGTGGCGCACGCCTTTAGTCCCAACATTTGGGAGGCAGAGGCATGCGGATCTCTGCGAGTTCAAGGCCAGCTGGTCTACATAGTGAATTCTAGGTCAACCGGTACTACAGGGAGACCCTGTCTCAAAAAGAACAAAAAGAAAAAGAAAAAGCCTCAGTATGTCAGGACAAGTTGGCCAAGAATAAACACGGATGAGACAGAATAAATTCTTTTTTTTTTTTTTTTTGCCTTTTTAGATGCAACATCCTTTGGAGTAGATATATAAACTTTCCTTGGTCCCACAAATTAACAAGAAATTTCTCTTTTAAAAAATCACAGCTAATGGACTGGAGAGATGACTCAGCGATTAAGAACACTGATTGCTCTTGCAGAGGACTTGGATTTGATTCCCAGCACCCACTTGGCTGCTAACAACCGTCCATAACTCCAATTCCAGTTATCTGTAGCCTTCTGACCTCCTTGGGCATTGCATAACACCAGTACACTTATATGCATGCAGGCAATACACTCATATACATAAAATAAAAATAATACTTTTTTTTTTTTGGTGTTTTGAGACAGGGTCTCCCTATAGTCCCAGCTGTCCTGGAACTCACTCTATATATAAACCAGGCTGGCCTTGAACAGAGATCTGCCTGCCTCTGCCTCCCAAGTGCTGGGATTAGAGGTGTGCACCACCACACCCGGCCATAAAATATTTTTTTTTAATTCACAGCTAACAAAAATTCTGCCTTCAAACCATAGTGTTTATTCAGGGGCCCTTATGCAGAAGTGCCATCTTTGTATTTTACTATACTTCGCCCCAGTAAATGGAGATAAAACAAAACGCCTCATTTGTCCAACTATTTTTCAGATTCTTTGCTGAAACAGCTTACTCGTCCCTCAGGACAGTTTCCTTCCCTTTGAAAATAACACTTGTCTATCTTATCAGGTAGATATTGACAAAACTCAATAGAAATCTCAAGTCTCCTGGCTCTATGCTTTACAATAACCAATCCCTAGTGAAATATTAACTGTGTTAAACAGATTCTTAAGAACTGGAATCAACCAGAGATCCTTAACCATTGAATGTCATGTTGTGGCATTGCTTGATCAACAGTTAGTGTGGGTTTGAGAGTTTGTCAGTTTGCTTTTCTGTGGTGAATGCTGGAATATCCATCCATGTTGAGAGCTGAAAAAAGAATGCAAGGCCAATATCTCTTGCAAGGAGGCACACACTGTGTGTAAAAACACATTCACCCTGACTCCCACTAGCTGTTAACCTTGAATGTTTGGGATAGTTGCACTGGGACCTGCGTTCCAAAGGAAGTCTTTTTTTGTTGTTGTCTTTTGTCTTTTTGAGATGGGGTCTCCCTGTAGCCGCAGCTGGCCTGGATTCACTATGGAGACCAGGCTGGCCTCGAACTCATAGAGAGCCTCCTGCCTCTGCCTCCTGAGTGCTGGGACTAAAGGCGTGCACCACCACACCCAGCTCCAAAGGAAGAGTCTCAAGTTTGAAGGCGAGGGAAGTTTGATTTGACTTTTAAAGTGATACAGGAAAGACATCACAGAAGGTGATCACACCAGGAAAGAGCATGTAGTAAGGTAGTGCTGGCCCATTGAGAATCACCACCATCATCACATCAGTATCCCATGTCATGAGAGAACAGAGGACTTGCTCTGTTCCAGGCCCAGGACTACACACCCTTCCAACAACCATGTAAGGTAAGTATAGTGTACTATGTAAAAGATAAGTCATCTTGGAGTTCTTTCATTCTAATCCCCTTAATTTCAGAAAAGAATTCACTCCAGCTGGCCACCTGGTGCATTTCTGTAATCCCAGCACTTGGAAAGCTGAGGCAGGAGGATGGAGAGTTTTGAGGAGGCCAGCCTGGGCTACAGAGTGAGTTCCTATTTCCAAAGAAGAGAAAAAGATGGAAAGGATGGATGGATTGATGAATAGATTGATTTACTGAAGCCCAGGGGAGTTTGCCTACTTCCTAATTTTTTTTTTTTTCAGGATAAAGTCTGCCCCTTAGGATACATGATAACTTGATAATTTAGAATTTGTTCCTCTGCCTCTTTAAGACCCAGCACAAATGCCAGTGTGATCTCTCCAGAAGCCCTATGATCATCATTGATACACCCTCCCAGACTTGTAATTTCACTGGCTTTACGCTAATAACAAAGCCTCTTAAAGTCTAGGTATGAGTGGTTATAGAAAACCTTAGGATTAGTATCTGTGTTACTCTAGAAAGGAAGAAAAGCCTGTCTCTTAAAGATTGCAATTCAGATTTGAATACATCAACTTCAGGTTTTAAAAGTATAAACTTTAACTTCCCTTCAATTTCACTTTTGGCCCCAACTGGCCTCTGGAACTCGCTATGTAGACCAGGCTGGCCTCTATTGTGATATTCACCTGTCACCATGACCGGCTGGACCAAATGCTTCACATACTCATTTCAGAGCTATAAAAGAAGGTAATCAAGAAAATAGAGTTCATCCATGAGAATTTCGCTTACAGATTTGCAAATGTAATTGCTGCTTGACCTGAAGTAGAGAATCTTTTCAAATTCAGCAGTTCTGCTATTGTGCACCACTCTTTTCTTCCCTAATCATTCTTTCTCCAGATACATGAAGGAATATAGAAATTCAGAGTCTGTCCTACATGAGGGTTACATGTTAAAAACATTTATGGGGGGCTGGGCATGTTGGCACATGCCTTTAATCCCAGCGCTTGGGAGGCAGAGGCAGGCAGATCTCTGTGAGTTCAAGGCCAGCCTGGTCTACATAGTGAGTTCCAGGACAGCTGGGGCTACAGGGAGACCCTGTCTCAAAAAGACCAAAAAAAAAAAATTTATGGGCATATGTTTAATAGCACATATCACAGGAAGTAAAAATTCCTATGTCAGGATTTTTTCCTTGTATTCTCAACCATATTTTCCATGCTGCATTGGAATGTACTGGACTAGTTTTATGATTAAAACCAGCTTATGCTGTTTCAACAGCATGTGGTTGTCACAATTAAATTTTGGCAAAATATCCCAAATTAATATGAATCATTCCTAATTAAAAGTATATACTATGCCACATAAATCTAAGAGGCCTGCTTTCCCCCAAGTTAGTTTTTAGCCATTTCTACTCCAAATAAACTATACAAGAGGAACACAATTTTCTAAGATTGTAAGTGCTTCTAGTTTATGTATTTTCCTCTCCACATTCTCCCTAAGCCTATGCTTTATTATCCAAGTTCTCGTAACAGTGGTTTATGGGCCACTGGCCAGAACTAAGCCTTGTTTACAATGCATCCTAAAATAATTATCCTTTTGGTCTCTCGTTCAAGGTAGAGCCAGAAGGATATAAGGCCTCCAGGGCCTAAGATCTGTGTGACCTCAGCCAATCTCTTGGAGTGATTTCCTTATCTGCAGGCTGATAGGATTAGATTAATATATCTGCATAGTCTCTTCCAAGATCCAGTGCTCCAGGGATCTTTAAAAATTCCTAGGAGTTGGGTGTGGTGGCCCACCCTTTGATTCCAGCACTCACTCTGGGAAGGGAGGCTGATCTTTGTGAGATCTATGTTGTGAGTTGGGCCTCAGAAGACTCAAAAAATATAAATA
>NW_008346389.1:1116410-1130797 GCF_000622305.1 Nannospalax galili
AATTAATTAATTAAAAAAATAAACAAATAAAAATCCTAGAGGGCAGACTGGGATGTGGAGTGGCACATCTGTAATCCCAGAAAGGTAAAGGCAGGAAGATCATATGATATATATCATGTTTGAGACTATAGTGGGCTACATGACACCCTGTCTCAAACAAGCAAAAATCCTAGGGAAAGAAATTAAAGACTTAGGTTCTGGAAATCCGACCTCGTCTCAGTACAACCACACATTGCTTTTTATAGTAGTGAAGGTCAGAGAACCTTATCTCGGTGCCTAAAGAAAAGGAAGGCAGGCACACATGCATGCACACACACATGTTCAAAATTCCTTAAAAAAAAAAAACTACAGCAACAGCAAAAACCAGGGTCTTTAGTATCCCAGGCTGGCCTCCAACTCTTGCTCCTGCTGCCTCCACCTCCCAGAAGTGCTGGAGTGAACATACCTTCTTTCTTAACTTTGTGCCCCCCCCCCCCTTCTTACACTGGTCTGTAGGAAGTAGTCTGTTCTTTTTCCTAGGTAAGCCCCAGTAAGGTCATTTCCTGGCTAACGCAGCAGATTCCCGTTCCCCTCCCCTGGAGACTTATAAGGTGTAGTAGGGCTTCCCCACCTGGAAGGGAGGGTGGGGCTAATCACTGGGCTTTCAGTTTAAAATATCTTTCAGGCTCCAGGTCCCAGGTAGTTAAAGCTCAAGTAGCACACACTGTAGCTACTAGGTTCTGTCTTTCTGGCTTTTCTCACTCTTTCCAGCTGGGAGGCGTTGACCGTGCTGGGCAAAGCTGCCAGCCTCCTGGCGGGAAGGAAGGAGAACAGATGGCCCACTGGGGGTTATGGGATCACATGTCAGACCTCATACTGGGCTAGATCCAGACCTCGCTTTGTGGGCCGGGTCGCTGCAGCTTCTGTGACTGCACCTAGACACACTGGGCGTACCGGGGAAAGCAGTGCTCATTTTAGTGAAAGGAGAGTTTGGCGTGGAGAGTTTAGGGAAGGCAGGCTGAACAGAAGGGATCTGTCTTCTAACCGTAGTGACGTCCCTGGATTTGAAACACAATCGGATAAAGCCCGATCTGGTGAAATGATCGTGGCTCGGATGAGTTAACACCCGTAGTGTCTAGAAGGTGAGGGGAGGTCCTGCGAGCGCGAAAACTTGCAGGACGCCCCACTTCCCTTTCGCTCCACTAAAGCAGCATTCCGAGAAACTCCAGCCCTCTCCTCGGCAGAGCAGAAAGGCCACTCCTTCATGCATATGCAGGAGGGTAAGTTTAGCCCGCAGCCCCTTGCACTCGGAGCAGCCCGGCGCGGAGCTGAGTGAAGCAGCAGCACTTGGGGGCGGGCGCTCTGCTCTCGCAGCAGACTGGCGGGCGGCTCAGCCACTTGCGCGCCAGGGCCTGGCATCGCCCTTTTAAAAAGTCTTCTGCAGGCGGCCAGCGCAGCAGCAGCCGAAGGAGGCGAGTTCATCTGAGGACAGTCCCAGTTCTCAGAAATCCCTTCCCTGCTGGAACATCAAGCTCCCTTTACTGCAGTTGAAAAAACTGCCCTAAATTGGGGAACGAGGAACCCGCCCCAAACTCGTGCTAGGAGCTCCGGGCGCTCGCGTCCACGTGAGCTAACCTTGAAATTATCCCCCGCACCTGGGCCGGAGGTGGTGCGGCGGGGGCGGGGCGCTGGCTAGCCCCTGGGTCTGCGCCCTCCGCCGACATGCACCGCCTTAACGCCCTGTTTCATCTCCCGGGTACCACTGGTGAGGTGCTAGGGAGAGGGTAGGCCACCCTCCATCCACCACACCCTCGAAGATCAGGAAAACCCGCCCTGTGGTCCCCCTGGAAACACTGCAGAGTAGGGTATCGATGACATCAACTTCTAAACATAGGCCACACCGCACCCCAAGTCTGAGCGCTACGAGCAAGGAGCAGGGTGGGGAGGGGAGGAAAGAGGGGGTGGCGGGTGTTGCTGTGCCCGGGCAGGGCGGGCTGGCCGGCCGGCCGGGCGGTGGGGGTGGCGATGACTTTGCAGGAATCGTGCTCTTGGCGATTGCAGGCACATCTCCCGCGATGGCCGGGCCACGCGGTTAGGAAACATTTCGACTGGTCTGCGCCTTCCCCTGCCCCACAAAAGCCACACGCACAAGCACGCAGCCCTTTCCACCAGTGTGCCTTTTATTTATAAGCCAGCCCATCCCCAGCCGGGCGCCGGGTTCGGTCCAGTGCCCGCGTCCCTGGCCCCACGTCTGTCCCCGGGCTTAGGCTACGAGGGGTCGACGCGGCCCTCGGGGTGAGTCAGAAGGGCTGTGTTTCCTGTGGTTGTTGTGGAACAGTTTGTCCTTTTTACCAGCCCGCCCCCCCCCCGTCTCCACCCCCTTGGTAAATATAGCGCTCACGTTTCATCATCTCTTTGTCCAACAAGCGCCAGACACCCCGGCCCGCGTCCCCGCCGCCTCCCTCCTCCTCCGGGCTCGGTTACCTCGCATAACCCCGCGCTCAGGCGGCCGGCAGCAACCAGCCCCTCAGCCCTGCGCCGCTCCCCACCGCACCAGATTCCCGCGGCTTTCTGCGCCTCTCCAGTTCCCAGGTCCCTCCCTCAGTGGACCCAGGCCTGGGTCCCACCCCCGTCTCCCTTGTCCCCCCTAGCTGTTGGGAGGTAGGCAACCCCCTTGGGCCAGCCCCAGGAGACACTCCGCGCCCAGGCCAGTGTAGGGTCCTCCACTCCACGCCCCCAAGTCCCATGTCCTAAGGCTGCCCTGTGTTCCCCTCCCGAGCGAGCGCAGGTGACAGGCGGTTGAGACAGTTCTGATTCACCCACAGCTGAACCAGTTACTCGTACTTATGGGTGGGTGCCTGGAGAACCGTCTTCCACCCACCTCCTGCCACCCCTGCCCCACTAGGGATGTGGGCTGGGAGAGTCAGGGAAGGCGAGGTGAGTGGATGACAGGCAAAAAGTGCGTGCTTGCTCTTCCCTCTCTCCCTCCCACTCCCTGTTTCATTTCCACACATACAGCCACCCACCGGGACCGGAGGCGGCTGGTGTTCTCTGAACACCGGGAACTGGCTCTATCCGTGGTCTCCTGTTTACTTCCCTCCTCCTCCCCCGCCCTCCTCAAGCCCATCACTAGGGCTGCCGGCCTCCCTCCCTCCCGGAGCAGCTGGGAAACCTGCAGCAAAACACTGCAGTCATGGGACTTCCCTGTGCCCGTGTGCCCCGCGTTTGCCCCGTCCTGCCCTGCCTTGCCCTGTGACTGTTTGGGGCACGTCTTCGATCCTGGAAAAGAAGGCATTCGGGGCTCCTAATCCAGGAATGCGACAGTTCTCTCCCTCCTTCCCTCTGGTCTCTTGTACCCTCTCCCCCCATACCTTCCTGCCTGGCCCTGCCTGGCTGCCTTTTTGGCCGGGGGTTTTGGGCCACCTCCATGAGCAGCCACCTGTCCAGGGAGAGGTGGTGAGACAGCTGACAGGTCGTAAGAATTCTGCATCCAGGAGGCAACAGAGCTGATTTCTTTGCCACCACAGACTGAGGCTGTCCTGTTCATGCCAGGTACCCTAGCTTCTCTGCCAGTCCCCCAGATCTGCTCCAAGAGACACACCTTCCCTTTCAAAGCTTGCTTCCCAGCAGGGGAGAATTCAGCCTTTTCTCACAAGTAAACCAATGAACAAAGGGCCTCTAGGAGGCCAAGAGGTTCCAGCTATGGGTGCTGCCACCTGAGGTTCACCCCTTTTAAAACACCACCTCTTCACCACCCCCTGCGCACTGCCATGGTTACCAGAGTCCTGTCCTTGAGCAGCACTCATTGTACAAAGGCAGAAACAAACAAGGGCATTTTAAGTGTTCTTTTAAATATCCAGAACTCTGCATTGGTATTTGGGGAGTAGAGAAGAAGGAATAAAAGGTCTGAATGTTCCCCGTTTCCTTCTGACCCATTGACCCTGAATACATCCTTTGCCCTGGGTGACCGCTCAGCCCCCAAACAAGAGGAGTCACAATAGTGGAACTCAGCCAGTAGTAGCAGGAGCATCGTTGCCCAGGTTAGACCTTTTCATGTTGCCCTGGAGCTTTAGGCCCTGCCTTGTGACTGTGCCAATCCCTCCTTGTGGATGTCTTCTGCACTTACTCAGGGTAATGCTCTGAGATTCCCACTCTCATGTGACTCTGGCTGACCTGGAACTCTCTATGTAGAGCAAGTTTGCAATAAATACCAAGATCTGCCTGCCTCTGCCTCTGCCTCCCTAGTGCTGAGATTAAAAGCTTTCAAAAACCACAATGAAAATTCCCACACTCTTGACTCACACTACCCCAACTCCCATTCCACCACTGTTAACATTGTTGGTAAATTAGGATTCTGATAAATTAATGGTCCCTCTGAGATCCTAGTCCAAGAAGACTCCGCAGATCATCTTGGTACCCCAGACCTCTGCATCACCAAATAGTACTACCACTTGTGAATTCTTCATGTCCTGCATCCTACTTCCTTTTAGATTTTTGCTCCAGTAACCATATTTGAACAATTTTAAACCTGTTTGGGCCTCTACTCTCCTTTTTCCACTCTTCATCTTTATCTTTCTACCCCTCCTACCCAGCGTTTTGGGCTGTCCCTATATGCATGCACTCCTCACCTTCTATTTCCTGGAACCTCCTGGTAAAACCCTGTTTCTGTCCAACTTGCCATGCTGGACAAAAATAACAGGGCTAACTGTTGCCACTCTAAATTTATGACCATAAGTCTCTAGTGGACGCTCAACGCTGCCCATTTGCATATCCCCAGGGCTTTACTCTCCCACACTCTGAAATAACTAAATTGCACCTTCTGTCCTCAAACACCCTCTGGGTCTGCACTCTGCGCCAGAAACCTTGCTGTTTATTCCACTGAAAAAATAAAACCATTTTGACAAGAACAACTGTACCTTCCCCCTAGCACATCCTACATCTTCCCAGTCTTTCTGGTCAGGTGCTACCCACACTTCTGTCTCATGGACACACCATCCCTGCTTCACATACAGCACCAGGATGCCTCCCTGTGACTCTTCCTGCTGTGGTTAGGATCTTGTTTGAATGACCTCAAGGCTTCATATGCTGAAATTTAAATCCTATTGTGAAATGGGAAAAGAACAGGCCTGGATAGCTCAGTCGGCAGAGCGTCATTTAATCTGAGGATCCAGGGTTCATGTCCCTGTTCAAGCACTTATTTTGAGGGCCAGAGACATGGCTTAATGGTTAAAGTACTTATCTCACAAGCAAGAGGACCACAGTTTCAATCCCCGGAACCCAAGTAAATGCTGGGTGGGCATGGTGGCCTGCCTGTAATTTTAGCCTCTGAGACAAGAAAGAGATCCTGGAGCAAACTGGCCAGTGAAACTAACTTCTCTAAGTTGGAAGCGCCACCAAGGAATATTCCTGACGTCTGCCTTAGGCCCTGACACTCACACGTACACATGTATTCACACACATGTGAACATGCATAGAAACATGCATACATACTACACACACGTGTGAGCATGCGTGCACACACACACACACACACACACACACACGTGCACAGTCAACCAAAGAATAAAAACTTGGGCTTCATTGGTGCCCTCACAATTGAATCCTGATGGTTTCCTTACAGGAGAGAGATGCAGATCCCTCTCTTGCCAAGGAAGTCACCTTGGGACTGCCTGCAAGAAGACTATCTTTAGCCCCCCAGACCTTGCATCTCCAGGACCATGAGTCAAACTATACCCTTCTTTATAAAGTAGCTTGCCTTATTTCATTATAGTAATGAAAAATAGATAAAATAATTCTTAACATTTGTTTTATTATTATCATGTGTGTGAGTATGGTGCGTGTGTCAGAGGGCAGGTACACGGGTGCCATGGCATGTGTGTAGAAATCAGAGGACACTTTTCAGGAGTCTGTTCTCTCCTTTCCCCATGAGTTGTGGAGATTGAAGTAGGCTTTTGAAGCAAGTGCTTTTACCCGCTGAGCCATCTATTAATAACTTCTTCTGAAATTAGCCCTGTCTCTTGCTCATCACCAGAATCGTTTACTTTAGCACAAAAAGTGTATATACTATATGCTCCTGTCTCTATATGTGTGTGTGTTCCCAGAATCCAAAATCTTCTGCAGTCTCCACTTGCTGTATTTCCCTGGCTGTACATGTCCCAGGTCACCGGCTGTACACACCTCCTATTCTCTTTCCACCTCACAACACTAACACTTCATCCCCATCACTAGACCAGAACTACTCTTGTCAGGGTCACAGATGACTTCCATCCTGCCAAATCCATAGAAGTTATTTCTCTTCATCCACTACCTCACAGCAAAGACTAAGGAGCAGGCAGAGAAGAAACAGGAAAGGAGGGCTGGAGAGTTGGCTCAAGTGGTTAAGCGCACTGACTGCTCTTGCAGAGAGGATCCAGATTCGAGTCCTAGCATCCACATGGTGGCTAACAACTGTCTGTAACTCCAGTTCTAAGGGATCCAATGCCTTCTTCTGACCTCCAAGGGCACTGAATGACTCGGGTGCACTTATAACATGTAGGCAATACACTCATACACATAAAATAAGAATAATAAATAAAATATATATTTAAAAAAAGAAACAGAAAAGGAGCAGGATTTGGTGTCCTAGAAGCCAAGCCAAGGAGAGAATTTCTCCGTTGTCCCCTCTGCTGGCTTCAGGTCTCACTATTGCTTGTTCTCTCTCAAAATTTTATTATTGTGTGTATGATATATGCATGTATGAGCACATGTGTGTCACAGTGCCTGTGAGGTCAGAGGACAACTTTCAGGGGTCAGTTCTCTCCTTCCTGGGATCTGGGGATCAAACTCAGATTTGTCAGACTTTTGTGGCAAGTGCCCACTGAGCCAGCCCTCTTAAAGTTGAGTGACTCCAGAGTTCTGTCCTCACCTTTCCTACCCCCTTGGTGACTTCACACAGCCTTAAGGCTTCACACCTTCTGTGCTCCAGTGGCTCCCTGTATTAGAGTTCTCTAGAGGAACAGAACCTATAGGAGATTTGTGGGAGATGGAGAGATGACTCAGAGGTTAGCAGCACTTGCTGCTCTCTTCCAGAGGTCCTGAGACTGATCTCAAACTCACAACCGGGTCAAGGCTGGCCCTGACCTCCTGATTTTCCTGTCTCTACCTTCCAAGTACTGTGATTATAGGTGTGCAATACCACATCTAACTTTCCCTCACCTTCTTCAAGCCTCTGTTCAAATGTCCTTTCTACGAGAAGGCTACTCTGGCCATCTTGATTATCGTTGCAAACCCTAACACTTTTCATTCCCCTGGCCCTGCTCTATATCTTTTTTTCCCCAAGGAAAACATTTGTTGTCTCTTTTTTTTCTCACTTGTTTTGTTTTCTTATTTCATATTTATTGTTAATTCTGAATTTCTCTTGCTGGACAACAAGTTATTTTGTTCACCAACGTATTCTTCATTCCTACAAAAAAAAAATGCCTGGAAGATAATAAGTTCTCAGTAAATTTTGCCAAATGCCAAATATAGAAGGGATAAAGACGTGTGACTTTTTGAACTTTTATATTTGCCAGACATTCCTAAAATATACGCTATGTGATTTTGACACTGTTGCTTATCTTTATAATTCTTAAAAAATGTATTTGTTTCTTTTTATTTTATGTGTATGAGTGTTTTGCCTACATGTATATAAGTGCACCTGTCTCATGCGGTGCCCATTGGAGGCCAGAAGAGGACATTGGATTCTCTGGAACTGGAGTTACAGATGGTTGTAAACCACCATGTGGTTGCTGAGATGTGAACCTGGGTCCTCTGCAAAAGTAGCCAGTGCTCTTAACCATTGACTCATCTCTCCAGCCCTGACGCTCCTTGTTTATTGATGAGAAAAATTAAAGTACAGGGAGAATGAGTGACAAGACCAAGGTCACATGGTGGCAAAGCTGAGACTGATCTCAGAACCCTGCATCCAGAACTCATGGCTTTGAACACTCCATTATCCTCCTGCTGCCTATGAGTGAGTCGGAGAACTGTAAAGGAATCCTTCCTGCTGTGGCTGCAGTCAGCTGCAGAAGCACACAGTAGCATTTCCAGATGTCACCATATGTGTGTGGGAGCGGGGTAGGTCACATGGTCCTTTTCTCCTACTCCAGGCACAAGTGATGAACAGTGAGGACATGGCTCATGGAATAGTTTGATTTCTTATGAGGATACTAAGCATAGTTGTGTCATAGAGGCGGCATGCTGTAGTAGGAGAAGCTCCTGACTGGAACATTCCCAGCATAGTATATCATGGTACAAGTTTCCTTTTATCTTCTACTCTATGATTCTAGCATCAATATCCTCTTTCTGTCTTTGTCTTTCTACTCTGTCATTACCAGCGTCAGTTTTATCCTGGGGTCAAGTTCCTCGAACTGGAAAATGCCAGTCAGAGAGAGAGGTACTGTGTGCCTTCTTGTACACACTAAGTATACCAAAAGTGCGGTGTTTCTAAGCCACATCACAATTCCACCTGAATAAAGAAACAGCCTGAGTCTTAGCATTCATTTTAAGGCCTAGAGTAGACCTGAACTCTGAGAGCCACCTGTTCCTTCAAATGTCTCATGGAACTGTGCTGAGACAGGCTTCACTCATACAGTATTGAAGCAGTATTTCCAGTACCAATTGGGGAAGTAGAAGCTAGGATCCACTCTTATCAGAGAATCTTGCCCTTTGATCCTTAGGTCTGACTATCTCTCACACACAATTTCAGGCAGACTTTTCCCATTCTTCCCATTGTTTGTAAGGACAATAGGATGCTGTCACCAGTGCTTTGGATATGTTAATCAAGCACACCCACATTCACTCACTGTCTTGTGTGGAGGGCAAGGTAGGGTCCTGATGAATTAAGGTCAGGTGCCCAGGTCAAAAGAGGAGCACTGCAGTCAGTGAGCTTATAAAGAATAACATTTTCAATTGCAAGGTTAGGTGAAAAATCATTAGTCCATATTGTAAAAGTCATTCCTACAAAAGGGAAGACACTCATGGCTTTATATAAGTCTTTCCTACAGTCTAACTGGACTAACTTAACTATCTTTAGACAAGTCATAGAAGCCAGGGAACACTTGGTGATGATGCACTTGGATTTCTAGAGATTCAGTAACCCTCCTTTGAGGATTTTGAAAAAGGTATAAGAAGTTTTTGTTGTCATAAGGAGCAGCAAACTGACATGCCATCCATTGACTGGGAATTGCGTGACAAGGAGAGAGGCTATGGCTCCTTCAGTGCTCAGGACAGTTCTGTTAACAATGTCAACAGCACTCCTTTGAGAAGTACTGCAAAGTAGGGCTCATTGGCCCACACCTGTAATTCCAGCACTTGGGAGGCAGAGGCTGGAGGACTGACAATTCAAGACCAATCTGGTTTGCAGACCAAGTCCCTGTCTCAGAAAACCAAAAGAAAAGAAAAAGTGGGGAGGAAGGGAAGGAGGGTGGGAAAGACAGGGTGGGTGCTTTTGGAGGTACAGGTGGATTTCCTTTTCAAGGTCCTATGGGGTCGTGTGGTGATGTGGCACTTGGGATTTTGTTAGGAAGGAAGGATGGAACAGGTGCTGGGCAGGCAACTGCTGCTCCCCCTGCAAGGTACCAATCCTTGCTTTAGCCCCCTTCTCTCTCTCATTAGCTGGTTATCAGAGATGCACTCACTCAACTGATGATTAAGTCTAGTCTTCAGTGCTACTGGGAATTTCCATTCTACATCGTCCAGTTAAATGTCTAAAGAATGAGGAATTTATTATTTTCAGGATTTGTTTGTTTGTTTGAGGTTCTAGGGATTGAACCCAGGTCTTCATGGAGGCTAGGCAAGTGTTCTACCATTGAGTGCCATACCCAGCCTTTTATGTGTGTGTGTGTGTGTGTGTGTGTGTGTGTGTGTGTGTGTACGTGCACATTCATCGGTACATGTGCTTGTGGAGGCCAGAGGTCAGGTTGAGTGTCTTTCTATTAATTTACACCCTACTTTTTTTTTTTTTTTTGACCTTTTTGAGAAAGGGTCTCCCTGTAGCCACAGCTGGCCTGGAGCTCACTATGTAGACCAGGCTGCCTTCGAACTCACAGAGATCTGCCTGCCTCTACCTCCTAAGTGCTGGGATTAAAGGCGTGTGCCACCACACTCCACTGACACCCTACTTTTTGAGACAGGTTCTCTCACTGAACTTGTAGCTTCCTATTTTGGCTAGACTGATGGGAGAACCCCTGGGATTCACCCATCTCTACCCGACTCGTAATGCTGGGGTTACAGGTACATACCACCACACTGGCCTTTTAACTTTTATACTGAAGATTCAAACTCAAGTTTTCATACTCACCCAGAAGGCACTTTACCCACTGAGTCATCTCCCCATCCCATAGCTGCCCTGTTTTGATTTTGAGATGGGTCTCACTAAGTTGAGCAGACTGGTCTTGAAGTTGCTCTGTAGCCTATGAAGGCCTTGAACTCTCTTTCTGTGCCAGCCTTCTGGGTAGTTGAGATTGTAGGCTGTATTATTATTGTGTGTATATGTGATGGGGGATGTGTGCCTCAGTGCACATGTGGAGATCAGAGGACAATTTTTTGGAGTCAGTTCTCTCCTTCCGCCTTTCCATGGGTTCTGGGGATTGAAATGAGATCATAAGGTAAGTGCCTTTATCCAGTGAACCATATCTCTGGCCCCCTTTTTTGTATTCTTTTTTTTGGGGGGGGGGTATCTTTTTGAGACAAGGTCTCCCTGAAGCCCTAACTGGCCTGGAACTCCATTTCACAGAGATCAGCCTGCCTCTGCCTCTAAGTCCTGAGATTAAAGGCATGTGTGAGATTAAAGGCATCTAGCTCTTTTGTTTTTTGAGACGGTCTTCCTACTAACTCATGCTGTTCTTGAACTTGTGGCAGTCTTCCTACTTCAGCCTCCTGAATACTGGATTACAGGTGTGTGCCACCAGGCCCTGCTTCTTTTCAGTTGTATATGAGAAATTCTATGTGTATGGAAGTCATGGTGTACTCTTGGTGGAGATGTGCAGTATGCTGAGTGTGCAGTTTTAGAGGTCAAGCTCACTGGCCCTCACCATTCTGGCTCTACCATTCATTCTTTGAAGTTGGGAAAATTGCATAATTTCTTTTAGAATTTCATTGGGGGGGAGTTTGGAAAGATGGCTCAATGGTAAGACCTATGTTTGATTCCCAGCACCCACATGGTGCCTAACAACCACCCTAACTCCATTTCTAGGAGATCCAATGCTGTCTTCTGGCCTCCTTGGGCATTGCATGACATGGGTGCACTCACAGGCAGGCAATACACTCATAAAATAAAAATAATAAAGTATTTTTAAAAAAGAATTTCATTTTGTGTTTGTTTTGAGATAGGGTCTTAGGTTGCCTAGGCTAGTCTCTAACTGAGTTGAGGATGACCTTCAACTTCTGACCTTGCTTCTACCTCCTGAGTGTAGGAATGACACAAATGAGCCACCATACTGGTTTTGTTTGTGTTTTTTTGAGACAGAGTCTCACTATGGCTAGGCTTTGAACTCTTGGTAGTCCTCCTGCCTCAGTCTCCTAAGTGCTAGGATTATACTCATGTGTCATCACACCTAGATCTTAAAATTATATCTAAGTGGGGGTAAAAATAGTACCTCTTCATAGGATGGATGGGAGTACTAAATGATATAAATGACATGGAACTCAGCAGCGGGCCTGGCACTGAACAAACACCTCATCACCAACTTGGATTTGCTATAGAAATGAACCTGGGGACAAGGACTTGGGGGCTAAGTAGTTTATCTGGGAGCTGATGTCAGGAAAGGAAGAGAAGCCAGTATTTGGGAGGGTGACTGAGATTCCTTCTTCTACAGGAATGCCTCTTAGAATTGTCTGTTCCAAGAATGGGAGGCAGAGGGACCTCCCTACCAGCATTACATTCTCACTGGGAAACTCTCTTCCAGGAATCTTAACCCCTCCATTTCTGGGCCCCCCAGCTTTGGAGAAGGTCCTGGGGCAAAAAGCATTCAGAAATCAGCCTAAAATTTGTGCTGTACAGAAATGTTCAGTGCAGCTGAGGTTAGAGGTGAGTTGAGCATGTGAGGTAGAGGCATCCAAACCATCTATTGCAAGGGCTCACTCTGTGTTAACTGTGGTTATTAGATTAGATTAGCTGTCTTACCTCAGTACTAGCTATGCTAACCTGGGGATCTCTTGTTAAAATGCAGATTTGATTCAATAGGTTTGAGATTGGCCAGAGAGCTACATTTTAACAAGCTCCCTTGTGATGCTAATACTAATAGTAAAGATTTTAGTCAATTCATGCACATTTATCAAGCACTTCCTTTATCTGAGTATTATACACTTCCAAAAAAATTTTTGATAGGCTGAGTAGTCTACCCAAAATGTGCACATCCCAATCTCCAATCTTTGAATATGTTACTTTTTATAGCAAAGGGAGTATTTCAGATGTGGCAAATTGAGGACCTTGAAATAGAGCTGAGATTACAGGCTGGAGCCACCATACCTGGTCTTACTGTTTTGTAAAGTCAAAGGGCAAGATTTGAACCACCCTTAGCTAATGAAAAGCTAGGGAAGAAATTCCAAAAAGTGACAGAGAGGAGGAACCAAGCTGTGGTGGATGTGTTTCTTACAGTGCCCAGAAGAGATTTTAAACTCAGCATGTGAAGAAAGAGAAAATCTTGACCCATTTCCACAGAGAAAAACAGTCAATAAAGATCAACTCCTGACTGACCAGATGTTAGATATTGCAGACAAGGATTTTAAAGCAGCTATTGTACTTATAAACAGAAAGAAAAAAAAAATCTACTAGTGATGAATGAATAGAAAACCTCAGCAGAGAAATAAAGACTTTAAAACTCAAGTGGAAGTTCTGGAATTTGAAAACGTATCTAAAGGGGCTGTAGCTGTAGCTCAGTGATAAAGTACTTGCATAGCAAGTACAAGGCTCTGGGTATGAGAGAGAGAGAGAGAGAGAGGGAGAGAGAGAGAGAGAGAGGGAAGAGAGAGAGAGAGAATCTGAAAGGAAAGTATTCATTGTATAGGCTTAATAGCAGATGAACATAATAGAGTCAGTGAACTTAGTGATTAGATCAGTAGAAATAATCCAATCAGGCAAGCAGCGAGAAAACATGGAGGAAAGAAAAAGAGGAGGAGAAGGAGGAGGAGGAGGAGGAAGAGGAGGAGGAGGAGGAGGAGAGGAAGCAAGCAGCCTTGAAGAGCTTGTGGATCCATTCTCTCCTTTAACAACCATGTGGGTACCAGGTACAGAACTCAGATTGTCAGGCTTGGTAGCAAGAACCTTTACCTACTGAGCTATGTATATATATGTATGTATGTGGTGTGTGTGTGTGTGTATCCTTTTGAAACAGGACCTCCTTGTAGCACCAGCTGGCCTGGAACTCTATATGTAGACCAGGCTGGCCTTGAATTCACAGAGATTCTCCAACCTCTGCCTCCTGAGTGCTGGGATTAAAGGCATGCACCACCACACCCAGCTCTTATAATTTTTATTATAGTATATTATTGTAATTTTGAGGTCCTGAGGATCAAACCTGGGCTGGCTACGTAAGCTCTCTATCACTAAACTACATCTATGGCCCATTAATGTTTCATTTTATTATTAATTATTGTTATATAAGCCCTCTGTCTCTCAGCTTCACCTCCAGGCTCTAGTCATTGTTGTTAATCTCTTACTATACCTAATCTATAAATTAATTCTTGCCATGTGTATATATATATGCAAACAATGTAACATATAGGGCTTGATGCTATCTGTGGTTTCAAGCATCTACTAGGAGTCTTGGGACATATCCCTGAAGATAAGGGAGGAATGGTCATAGCAAGATACCCATCGTCAGATGCAGGAAGCACAGTGAAATTTAAACAGGATTAGTGTGAAGAAAGTCATAAATAGGCATATCACAGTCTAATTCCAGAATCGTAAAGATAAAAGGGCAATTTCAAAGCTGTTGGAGCAATAGCAATAGTCTCAAGCTATCCAGAGGGACAGTGATCTGTGTCACAATGACTTCCCTTCAGAAGTAAGGGATTGCATTCACAGGACTGAAAGAGAAACCTCCTGCCAACTGGATTTCTGTGTCTACTGAAAATACTTCAGAGATGAAGGCAAAGTAAAATACTTTCATATTAAAGAAAAACAAAAGAATCTGCCCTCAGCAGGTCTGTGTAAGAAGTTTCTGAGGATGAAAGTGAATTCTGTTGTGAAATGGGATATTTTTTTGCTTTTTGTTTGGGTAGATACAAAAAGCTTTTAAAAACGTTTTGTTTGGCTGGGCGTGGTGGCTCACACCTTTAATCCCAGCACTCGGGAGGCAGAGGCAGGCGGATCTCTGTGAGTTCAAGGCCAGCCTGGTCTACATAGCGAGTTCCAGGACAGCTGGGGCTACAGGGAGACCCTGTCTCAA
>NW_008346389.1:1131218-1143334 GCF_000622305.1 Nannospalax galili
TTAGCCCATCTTTCAATTGGGTTGCTTCTTGTTTTGGGTCTCTGTTTTTTAAGTTCATTATATATTCTGGTAATTAAACCTCTATCAGATGTATCGCTGGTGAAGATTTTCTCCCATTCTGTGGGTTTTCTGTTTCACACATTTTTAAAAAGGCTTTTTTTGGTCCTCTAAGAACCCTTCTTGGGAGTGAGAATACAATAATCAGATAAAATAGTTAGATCCTTTATTCTTCCACAGCTACTTGAGGCCTGGCCCTGTGAGCCTGAAGCTCAGCTGAGGTCCAGATCATCCTCTACTGAAACCACAAGCACATATACCCTTATGAATCTAAAATTTCTCATTCACAAAGCTGACATGCTGTCCACATGCACCTCCAGACAACATGGCTGATGATTGCTGCATCTTCAAGCCAGCTGGCTGCTGCTTGGCATGCATTGCCAAAGGAAAAAAAAAAAAAAAAAGTTTTGTTTAAATCACATATTAAGAGTTTAAGGCCAAAATGGTAGCCTTATAGCGTTTATAATCTTGTACTACACATAGCATTATAGCATACAAGACAGGCTAGCTAAACCTATACTGCTGCAAGTTTTCTAAATTTTATAAGTGGTATAATATTAAATTCCAGTGGATATATTTGTTGTACAGCAAACGAGTGACTACCATGGTATGTCTTCCCAAAGGTATCATCCTGTGATAAGGAAAGATGTGTTCAGATAACAACACAATGTGGTATGTGTGACAACTAAGGCTATATAAAGTGGTATATATAAAGGGTTAGGGTATTTTGAGGAATCAGGGCATACTTCTTTTCATGGTAAAGCTTCATACTGGTTGCCGGGCGTGGTGGCATACGCCTTTAATCCCAGCACTTGGGAGGCAGAGGCAGGCAGATTTCTGTGAGTTCCGGGCTAGCAAGGGCTACATAGCAATTCTGGGCCAGCTAGGGCTACAGGGAGGCAAAAAGAAAGAAAAAGAAAAAAAAAACATAAAAAAAACCACAAAAAACAAAAAACAAAACTTCACACTGGAAGTTCGATTTTAGCTGGGCTGTGAAGGGTGAAGGGAAAATGAGAAACAGCATCTCGTATGTGGCCAACAGCATAGGTGACTTGAAGGCACCCAACAGTCATTGGGCTTGTCTTCTGGAGTATGTCCAGTGTCTGGTGAAGGCCTCCATCTTGGTTTCTAAGATGGTGCCTTGGATGCTAAGGGAATGGAAGGACAAAACATGCTGAACCTACTCCTTCCTTCAAACTCTTTCATAAGCACCCTAATCCTGTTCATGAGGGCTCAACTTTCTGATAGAATCAATGCCTAAAGATCTCATCTCTTAATATCATACTGATGAGCACAGCCAGGAGGCCAGAAGTAAATTTGGAGGTAATTCTAGAAATCTTAAGGATGACAAGAGCCTAAACAAGGGCCAGGCAGTAGGACTGAGATGAAGGGATGCCAGAGAGACGGTTGGGATGAAGCACAAGGGACTCAGTAAAGGTGTAAATTCTGAGAGGGATCCAGAGTAAACCTCAGGCTCCTTAATGTGGAAGCTGACATTAACTAAGACAAATAATAATAAAATAATAATAATAATAGAAGAAATTGCATATCTGTACACAAAGGAAAAGATCATTGATCAAATAAAGTATAGGAGGGGACAAAAATCAGGAACTCAGGAAGGAGAAGGAATGCCACATTTTCTTTTGAGGTAGAAAGAGGGAGAAGAGCCTGTCTGGAAACTGGAGACTTTGGAAATGGAGAAGATGAAAGTCTTAAGACTTCATGCCTGGTGGCCTTTGTTTTCTCCGTAAAATAGGAGCAGGTGATTGGTGTAGGGAGAGGAGTGTGAGAGCCTGGCAGAGGCATGAGGACAGGGACAGAAGTTTAGAGCACTGCCTGGATCATTTTCTGTGATCTTTGGCCAGGTTCTGGTAGGTTTTCTCTGCACAAAGAGTGAGAAGATTCTCTGAATTTAGTCACCCTTTGATATCCATGGGGGATTGGTTCTAGACTCCTCTGTTAATACCAAAATTTAGATGTGCAAGTCTCTTACGTGGAATAGCACAGTATTTGCATATGACCATTGCATATTATTTTAAATCATTTCTAGATTACCTGTAATACCAGATATTGTTAGTGTTATGTAAATAGTCATTGAATTGTACTGTTTAAGGAATTACATGAAAAATCATGTATATGTTCAGTATATATACAATCTCCCTTCCTCTGGCACACACACAAACTCTTTTTGATCCACAGTTGTTTGAATCCAGGATGTGGAACCTGTGAACACAAGAGCTGACTGTGTTGTTAGATATGAGGATTGTGTAGTTGCAGCAACTGAGATGGAAACCTGCATATTTCAGGCTTTCTTTTCTGTAAACATCTTACTTTATTTATTTATTTATTTATTTATTTATTTATTTATTTATCTATTGGTCTTTTTGAGACAGGGTCTCCCTGTAGCCCCAGCTGACCTGGAGCTCACTATTAGACCAGGTTGGCCTGGAACTCACAGAGATCCACCTGCCTCAGCCTCCCAAGTGCTGAGACTACAGGCGTGCACCACCATGCCCAGCTATTGTATTTATTTATATATTTAATGAGGGGGTGTGGGGGGCATGCATGTGCATAGGTAGAGGACAACCTGTAGGGAGTCGGTTCTCTCTTTCTACTATGTGGGTCCTGGGGGATCAAGCATAGGTCATAGTCCTGGCTGCAGGTGCCTCTATCCACTGGATGCCTTGGCTATATGTCTTAATATGCTCTCTGCTCCTCACATTTTTTTTTTCCAATATGAACCATTCGTCAGACTACAAGTTGCCTAAGAAACCATAAATAGTAGATCTGATCTTAGCTGTAGGTTTTGTAGCTGCCCTTGATCAGGCTGAGAAAGTACTTTTCTATTATTAGTTTGTTGAGTTTGTCTTGAATTTTGACAACTTCTTTTCCTTTATTTATGGAAATGATCTATGCTTTTTTTGCATTTTTTCTGTTAATATGACTGTTTATTTATTTTTGGTTTTGGTCTTTTTGCGACAGAGTCTTTCTATGTAGCCCAGGTTGGCCCAGAACTCACTATGTAACTCAAGTTGGCCTTCAACTCAAGATTGTCTTGCCTTGGCCTCCTGAGTGCTGGGATTATAAGCATGTACCACTGTACCCAGTGCTAATTTCTTTTTTATTTTTAAATATGCCTTGTGTTTTAGGGAAGAAAACCCAACTGGTGATGATTTATTATCCTTTTTATGTACTTTTTTTCTTTTTCCTTTTTTTTTTTGAGACAAGGTCTCTCTTGTAGTCCCAGCTGGCCTGAAACTTGTTATGTAGACCAGATTGGTTTCAATTTCACAGAGATCCACCTGCCTCTGCCTTCTGAGTTCTGGGATTCAAGATTTGTGCTACCACACCCGGCTTTATTTGTTGATTCTGTTTGCCAATTCTTTGTTAAGGAATTCTGTATTTTTCCATAAGAGATATTGGTATATAATTCACTTTTCTTGTCCTTGCTCCATACTGACTAGAAGGGGGCACTCTAATTGTACACTAAATTTCCATGTCTGGATGCATGTTAGGTTCTGTCCCAGTGGCATTTGTCTTTCCTGTGGACAGCAACTGCATCTTTGGGTGTTAGGAGTCAGGTTGTCCCTAGGCTCTGTTACTCCAACAAGGTTATAGGAGACAAAATGCTGTAGTATTTTGGTTGCATGTCTTGCATTCCACAGTCGCATCCCTCCAAGATGAATAGCTGGGTCAGTAGGGAAACCTAATTTTAAGGACATAACCATTTTGTCAGCCAGTATCTCATCAGGAAAAGAAAAAAAACACATTCTAATTACTTCAATCAGGGAATTTAATTTAAAGGATGTTTGCTATTCTTAGAAAAGCCGAAGGAACAAAATGAAGGTAAAATAAGTCCTAGGGTAGTGACTTCAGGAAACTGCTGCTGACCTAGGACTATGGGATAGGGAAGAGGTGGGTTAACCAGAGCCATGAATGAGCTCATTGCTGCCAGCTAGAGGCAGAGTTTGCTGTTGAAACCAGTGACAATATACGTTCTCTAATGACAGGTTGCATAAGAACCTGCTGGTCAATGATAGATGGCACATGTGACGGGGTCCCAAAAATCATAATGAAACCGAATATCCCTAATGCTTGGTGCACTTGCAGCTATCAGAACAAAGTCATAGGACAATCAATTTCACACTGTAGTGATATTAGTGTAAACACACCTACCATGTACTCAGTGATAAAAGAGGCAGAGGCAGGCGGATCCCTGTGAGTTCAAGGCCAGCCTGGTCTACATGGTGAGTTCCAGGACAGCTGGGGCTACAGGGAGACCCTGTCTCAAAAAGACAAAACAAAAGTAGTAAAGAATGTATCATTATGTATACCACATCACACTTGATCATGATACTAAATGAATATATGAGCACATATATTTTTCTTATTTTTTTATATATTTACTACACAACGGGTTTAACCATTATTTTAGAGTGGGGTTTTGCTTATAAAACACATTTACTGTAGCTGAGTGTGGTGGTGCATGCTTGTAATCCCTTCATTGGAGAGGTAGCAGGAAGATTGTGAGTTTAATCCCAGCCTTGACTAAATGGCCTACTTAGAACAAAGGTCTACTCACCCCAGATCAGGCATCAATGACAGACCAAGGAAACAATTCCACTCAAATCCTGCTTGGTGAACCATTGCGTTTATTGGACTTACAGGAGCACAGGTGATCCCCAGCAGCCACATCAGTGAAAAGTCTTACCCTAGGATGAATAGCAACTTCCCAGTAGCTGTATAGATGGAGCCCCCCTTTCAGTCAGCCTTCCACTCTCTGTAGACTGCAGCGCCTATTGAGATGATGTACAGCCAAGGCAGAATTACACACACTGGGAAGGAGGTTCAGGAGGGGGTGGCTAAAATTCTAAGTTCAGGAATTTCAGAAGAGGGCCTAATGACCTCCGATCTCTTCTATGAGGGGACATGAACAGGCCTGACTTTGTTGAGCATCTCTTGGAAGTAATCATAAATGCTCTAATTAAGCTGGTAGTTTTTGTTATGCTCAAAGGACAGTGTTCCAAACAATGGGCTACACTGGGAGACTCTCAACCAAACCCCAAATCAAACAAAAAATATTTACCGTAAACCAGCATGATGCAGCAATGGCTTTATGAAGCCATCTTGTATTTACTGTGTCTCTTGATTGCATCATCTTTCCTTTTGCTTGATCGAATATAGGATTTTGTTCACAATGTCTTTAGGAACAATAGGCTATACCTTATATGTGTCCCATATGGTCTAGATATATAGTATGCTACACTCTCTAGACTTGTGTGGAAATATCATATGATGTTTACACAATGACAAAATATACTAAAGACAGATCTGAGAACATGTCTCCCTTGTGAAGCTACAGATGATTTTACTTGAATCCCTGCAAGATGCTGGAACTAGAGCCATGGTTGCTGCAGCTGCTGTGTCCGTAGAAGGATGATCTGCTGATTTGGGAAGCTTCAGCAGTACCCGGGAAGAAAAAAATACCTTCTCTCTTCCTACCCTCTAGTCGGCTCTATCAGTGCCTCCCACCAGCTGAACCTAACCAGCTGATGGCAAAGGAGGCTATAATGGGGCTTGCAGGGTCCAGCTTCCCAAGGTGCAGAGAGCAGTGCTGGCTCAATGGGCATTCTACTTGTGCAGCCCCTGCCGAGGGCCCTATCACTAGAAGAGCCGTGTGCTTGGTTTCATGTTCTTTTGTCATTATCTTTGATTTTTTTTTTTTTTTTGAGACAGGGTCTCCCTGTAGCCCCAGCTGGCTTGGATTAGCTATGGAGACCAGGCTGGCCTCCAGCTCACAGAGATCCACCTGCTTCTGCCTCCGGAGTGCTGGGATTAAAGGCGTGCGCCACCATGCCTGGCCACTTTTAAATTTTTAATACTTAAAAACAGAGTCTTACATTTAAAAATTTTTGGGTTTATTTATTTATTTAATATTTTATTTATTACTTTTATTTTATGTGTATGAGTGTATTGCCTGCATGTATGTAAGTGCACTGGTGTTGTGTAATGTTCACTGAGGTCAGAAGAGGGCACAGATCCCCTGGAACTGGAGCTACTGGATGGTTGTTAGCTACCATGTGGGTGCTGGGACTCGAATCTGGATCCTCTGGAAGAGCAGTCACTGCTCTTAACCGCTGAGCCATCTCTCCTGCCCTGGGTTTATTTATTTTTACTTCATGTGTATGAGTGTTTTGCCTGCATGTATGTAAGTGTACAATTCCAGCAGAGGTTTGATCCCCTGGAATTAGAGTTATGGATGGCTGTTAGCCACCAGGTAGGTGCTGGGAACAGAAACTGTAAGAGCAGCCAGTACTCTTAACCGCTGAGCCATCTTTCCAGTCCCAAGTCTTACACTTTTATTTTGTACTGGCCCTGAAAATGACATGGCTGATTGTACAGATCAGAGTGAGGGGGAAAGAGTGGAACAGAGAGCAGAGAAGAAAAGGCCAGGGCTGCTGTGTGCCAAACTGCTGTCCTCAAAGTTTATACCAACTTGAAGGTCTTAGTGGTGTAGAAACTTCCTGGGAAATCATAAATGAACTTTAGTGCCGACAGACAAGTTCCTAAGATTTTCACCAGGCTGAGCCTAACAGTTCAAAAAGCAGCAATGGAGAAGTCAACAAACTGGCTTTCAGGTCTCCTAACTTAGAGATTCGGATTAGAAGCCTTTTGTGTGTCATTTTTCCACTTCACTCCTTCGGGAATGGTCCGACTGAGAGAGTAGGTTGGATCTCATCGAATCCATACACTATTACTTTGCTTTTGCATATCTGGTGGTTTTGAAGTCCATTACACTTATCCGTTAGCATTCTTCTCGCTCTATCATGCTGGTATAGAGAACATAGTGGGTCAGACTCTCAGCAGCACTTGGCATTTACGAGGCTCAACACTCATTGGCTCTTGTATATGCTCCTGGAAGAAGACACTGGTCCTTGAATTGGCTTCCGATCACCCAGCAACAGCAAGTGAAGGGAGGAGGTAGAGGAGTTTCACAAGTTTGGTAGAGTGGGTAAGCTACGGCAGGGACCAGAGCACAGTAGGGGAGTGGGGTGATGTGGACATGAAGCCGATTAGCCTCCCAGGGAGCTCAGAACAAATGCTTCAGCCCTTTAAGAACCAAGAAAATCTCACTTGGCATATGGAACTTTTAGAAAAACCTGCCCAGTTTTCTGAAATGTATTTGTTGGTCATCTATTTCTTTGAGTCAAATCATAGAGTCCGTAAGTAATTTTCTATAAATACATAATAGAAGAAATTTATTTTTCAGTCTGCATGATCTGCCAGTGTGTATCTGGCTAGCCTTTGATATACTAGTTTTAGTTCCCAGAATGGGGTAGATCGGCGAACAGAACACACACAACCCCTGCCTTCTCAGAACTATAGTTCGAAAAGGGAGGAGTAACCAATAGCAATGTGGTGGAATGAGTATTGTGACAGGAGAGTTGAAGGGTGCTTGAAGAAAACATAACACCTTGTTAATATGAGGGAGGGACTGAGTGTATCCCCACTGCAGTGAGCCAAGCAAGGAATGAAAATGGGTGGAGAACGGACATTCCCAAGGGGGAAGAGGGTGCAGCAGCCCGGGATTCTTGAGGTGACAGATTACTTAGCTCATGTAAGAATGGAAAGGAATGTACTGTGGAAGGGTAGCAGTGGAGCTGGGGAGATGGAAGGCAGGCACAGGTCAGATCTTAAAGGACCTGCTTCCTTGCATAAACAAAACCCGGGTTTGGTCTCTAATACAGCAAGGAATAAAGATGAAAGAGAAGCTGAGCTTAGTACAAGTTAATTTCCTCAAAACCTGTGGCCTTTATCTAAGGGCAATGGCAAGTGATTTGGGTTTTCAGTCAAGACACATAAGGTAGGTGTGGTAGTGATCCCATGTGCCTGTGATCCAAGTATTCAGGAATCAGAGACAGGAGGATTGTGAATCTAAGGTTAGCCTGAGACCTATCTCAAAAAAAGTAGTAGGCTAGAAAGAGGGGAGGGTATATTTTTATATTTTGGATAAAACTATCATCAGGATGAAAAATAAATGGGTTGGAGCCAAGGAAGAAAGGGTAGCCTAGGGCTGAGATGGACGTGCTTGGAATAGGACTGTGACAAAGGGATGGTGAGAAGAAGGCAGATGCCAGACACATTTAGACTGATATTGATAAGCCTTGGGAACTGGGTTTGGTAAAGAAGGGCAAGGTGGTAGGTAAGGATGTCTCCTAGGTTTCTGGCTTGAACTATCAACACAAATTTGGGGGCAAGGATAAAAAATTGCCTTTTTTATTTGAGACAGGGTCTCCCTGTAGCCCCAGCTGTCCTGGAACTCACTATGTAGACCAGGCTGGCCTTGAACTCACAGAGATCCACTTGCCTCTGCCTCCCAAGTGCTGGGACTACAGGCTTGTGCCACCATGCCCAGCTACCTTTTGTATGTTGAGTTTGCAGTCTCTGTGGGTTGATCAAGTGCAGTTGTCTAGCAGATGGATGGTTAATTATTAGACACTAACTGAGCACCTTAAATTATTTCAGTAGAGCTTAGCAGATTAGTTACTTTGCAGATCTTAAAAGTAATCAAGTACAAATCCTTCGGTTTTGCTCCAGGAGAGTAAGTAAAAACCTGGACTATTTCCCCATCAAAATCCTATATACTGAAGGCTATCGTTCCTCCCAGCTGCGGGGAACACTCTGTGTTAACGTTTGTCTCCTTCTTTTATTTGTTTCTCCAGTTTAAAAGTTAGAGATTAGGTTATGAGCTGAGGCAGGATATGAGATGAATTGATTCTTGGATTCTCGGTGCTTCAAAGGATTCCCTGAACAGTAGACCCATTGCCCACCAAATGACTTTAATTTGTACCTTAAAATTCAGCTACTGAGTCAAAAGGAAATAAAACCAACTCATTCATTTTAATGATAAAATCAGCGCTGTGTACACTCCCAGCTAGCCTGGGTGTGGTGGTGCATGCCTTTAGTCCCAGTACTAGGGAGGCAGAGATAGGTGGATCTCTGTGACTCTGAGGTCAGCTTTGTTTACATAGTGAGTTCCAGGCCAGCCAGGACTACATAGAGAGACTTCATTTCAAAAAATAAAAATAGTGGGACTGGAGAGATGATTCAGCAGTTAAGAACACTGACTCCTCTTGTAGAGGACCCATATTTGATTCCCAGTACCTATATGGCAGTTAACAACCATCCATAACTTCAGTTCCGGGGAAATCTGATGTCCTCTTTTAACCTCCTCAGGCATTGCATAACACAGGTGCACCTACATACATGCAGGCAATACATATGTACACATTAAATAGAAATAATAAATATTAAGAAAGAAAGAAGAAAGAAAGAAAGAAAGAAAGAAGGAAAAAGAAAGAAAGAAAGAAAGAAAGAAAGAAAGAAAGAAAAATAGGGGACTAGAACTATGGCTCAGGTGTTAAGAGCACTAGCTGCTTTTGCAGAGGATCCAGGTTTGGTTCTTAGCACCCACAGTTGGCTAACAGCAGTCCACGACTCCAGTTTTAGGGGATTCAATGCCCTCTTTAGGTCTCTGTAGGCATTGTACACATGTGATGCACTTATATACATGCAGGCAAAACACTCATGCACATGAAATAAAAATTTAAAAATAAAGCCAGGCATAGTGGTGCATGTCTTTAGTCCCCTCCCAGCAATGGGGAGGCAGAGGCAGGTGGATCTCTGTGAGTTCAAGGCCAGCTGGTCTACATAGCAAGTTCCAGGCCAGCTAGGGACACTCAGTAAGAGTCTGTCTCAAATAAATAAATAAGTAAATAAATAAATAATAAATAAATAAAAATAAATAAATAAATTCAATTAAACAATGAAAACAAATTGAAGTAATACATAGCAACTTGAAAGCTAAATGCAGTTTACATATACAAGCCGTAACATTGAAATTTTGTTGTACTTATTCTTTTTTTCAGTTTTTCAACCTTTTGGTTACTTTTATACTCATACAGACTAAATATAAAATCAGGGCACAGAAAAATACCTCTAGGTCAACATAAAAGCTAACCATGTGGGTGATTGAAAATACATGGGACTGTGGCAGTAGCTCAGTGAAAGAGCGCTTGCTCAGCATGAATAAGGCTGGAGGTCTGCAGTCCCCAGCATCACCACAAAACAAATAAACAAGCAAATAAACAAGCCATAATCTCATCTTTTAGAGGGTATGGCTTACATTTAGAAAAACAAAAGAAATTGAGAAGGAAGAAGAAAAACACACGGAGACAGAGCACGTTGCACAGAGGATTAAAGAGCCCTTGTGGGTCAGGCACAGGGTCAAGCAGTTCCAGCTATTCCTGAGGCTATCTTGAGCTGCAGGGTTCAAAGCCAGCCTGAATGGCTTGGTAAGACCCTGTCTCAACAATAGCATAAAAGCCAGGAATGAGCCTGCGTCTCAGTCTTCTCATTCAGCACATATACTCAACATACCATGTTTTAGGTTTAACCAAACATAGTTCACAATTTAAACTGCTGCAAATAATATTCCCTAGAATAAGCTGTTTGTTGAGGAAATTGGTGAGCAAATCTTTGTTTCAAAGTCCAGTGAAGATATATTACATCTTATTCATTATTTCAGTGAATGTTTGATTGGAAATATTATTACGCAAAACAAACAAATAAATGATGAAAGAGAAAAGGGAAAAAAAACTATAAATAGGATTCCATAGCTTTTCAAGGGCTGTTACATTGAAAAGTTGTGGGGGGCTGGGGAGATGGCTTATCAGTTAAGAGCAGGGTCTTGCAGAGGACCTGGTTCAATTCCCAGCACCCACATGACACCAACTACTGTCCATAACTCCAGTTCTAGGGGATCCGACACTCTCTTCTGACCTCCAAGGACATTACACAACATGGATGCACTTACACACATGCAGGCAATACATTCATACACAAAAAGTAAAAATAAATAAATGAATAAAATATTTTGGCCAGGTGTGGTGGCACATGCCTTTAGTCCCAAGCACTCAGGAGACAGAGACAGGTGGATCTCTGTGAGTTCAAGGCCAGTCGGGTCTACATAGTGAGTTCTAGGCCAGCTGAGGCTACAGGGAGACCCTGTCTTAAATAGACTAAAAAAAAAAAAGAAAGTTGCTAGTGTACAGAAGAAAAAAAATAAAGGAATGAGGAGTGGATGGATGGGTGATTGGGTGGATGGGTGAGTGGGTGGATGGATGGGTGAGTGGGTGGATGGATGGTTGGGTGGGTGGGTGGATAGGTGGATGGATGGATGGATGAGTGGGTGGATGGGTGGATGAATGGGTGGGTGGGTGAATGGATGGATGGGTGGGTGGGTTGGTGGATGGATGGTTGGGTGGGTGGGTGGATAGGTGGATGGATGGATAGGTGGATGGATGGATGGATGATGGATGGACGAGTGGGTGGATGGGCAGATGAATGGGTGGGTGTGTGAATGGATGGATGGGTAGGTGGGTGGATAGATGGGTGGGTTGGTGGATGGATGGATGGATGAGTGAATGGATGGGTGGATGGATGGGTGAATGGATGGATGGAGGGATGGGTAGATGGATGGTGGATGGGTGGAGGGATGGGTAGATGGATGGATGGGTGGATGGATGGATGGATGGATGGGTGAATGGATGGATGGGTAGATGAATGGATGGATGGATGGATGGATGGATGGATGAGTGAATGGATGGGTGGATGGATGGGTGGGTTGATGGATGGACGGGTGGGTGGATGGATGAGTGAATGGATGGGTGGATGGATGGGTGGATGGATGGATGAGTAGGTGGGTAGATGGATGGATGGGTAAATGAACAGATGAATGATTGGTAGGGTCCTCTGTCAGTAGGAAATCTTGTTCTATGAGACAGTCAGGAGTTAGGAAGCACATTTTAGAGGAGGAGAGGATGACTACCAGAAGAAGAAACAAGTGCCAAGAATGCCAGTATGAGAGCATTCCATCTGTGCCAGAGTAGTGGCAGGGCTGGCTCATTACAATCCTCACCTCTGCTTTGTCTAAGGCCAGATACAGTTTCTATCTTTCCATCATCAGTCTTTTTCAGTGATGTAATTCTAATGAATAT
>NW_008346389.1:1143408-1218765 GCF_000622305.1 Nannospalax galili
GGTCAGGTAAGTGTTTTGTACTTTAATTTGAGAGAGTATGGTAATCACTGGGAGACTACAAAACAGGACAGGACAAAACCCTTTTCTGTGTGAATGAAAAAAGTAGTCAATGGTTAGTTGATATACTTTGGGCAGAATATTCACTGATGAGGGTGTACTTATGGCTTTGCAAAGTTTTTCTAAATAACTTGAAAGACTGAACTCTCAAGCTTTCCAGAGTGACACACTTATGAGTTCATTGTGAATCCAACCTCTCTGGTTACAGAGTAGGACAGCAGAAATTGAAATAAAAAAAAAGGAAAAAACCCACATATAGTCATGCTCAAAAATAAGATAAATATTTGTCATTCAGATATGGGGCAGAAAGACAAGTAATGAGTAGAGCTGAAATGTTCCTTTGGATCCAACAATCAAGGTGGAAGCATCTTTATCTGACACTAGACATAGTCTACAATCTTACATAAAATGTTTGACTAATTATGTATGTTCTAAACTTCTAAGAAGCCCCGTAGTCTCTATCACTCACAATAATCCTGTATTTCAGATCAATGCCTAACTAACATGGCCCTAAAAAGGCATTTTATAGGAAGCTATTCACAGGCTGATCCAAAAATTAATTTGGAAGATGAAGTGGCCAAGAATGAGCTAAGAGAATTTTGACAAGATGGAAAAGTGAAAATCTGTCAAAGAAGACAGGATAAATAAATTGTGAGCACATTGTTGAAGAGAAAAACATGCAATTAAATGAATGAACTATACCTACATGTAGCAACAGGAATAAACAAAAAAATATTTAAAATTTTAAAACAAGTTTTAGGGTCATGCATACTACCTTTTAATCAAATTATAAAACTAACTTCAGCTGGGCATGGTGGCGCACGTCTGTAGTCCCAGCACTTGGGAGGCAGAGGCAGGCAGATCTCTATGAGTTCAAGGCCAGTCTGGTCTACATAGTGAGTTTCAGGACAGCTGGGGCTACAGGGAGACTCTGTCTCAAAAAGACCCCCCCCCCACAAAAAAGTAACTTCAAATAATGATAATTAGTGTTTAACACACACACACACACACACACACACACACAGAGCATAAAAACATGAAACGCAAAACACAGATTTCATGGTTGTGGTTATGTCCCAGGAGCCCAGATAAAATTCAAGTGCAGATATAACATTAAGAATAAAGATGCAAGGCTAATATATAAAAGTATTAATATTTTTAGGTTGTCTTTAAAAAATTATTATTTATATCATTATTTTACATTTTATCTATTATTTTTATTTTATGTGTATGAGTGTATTGTCTGCATGTAAGTGAGTGCACTGTGTCATGCAATGCCTTCGGTTATCAGCCACCATGTGGATACTGGGAATCTAACCTGGGTCCTCTGCAAGAGCAGCCAGTGTTCCAAACTGCTGAGCCATCTCTTCATCTCCTTGTTTTTATCATTTTTATGAGTATGAGTGTATTGCCTGTGTGTGTGTAAGTGTACCTGTGTCATACAATGCCTGTGGAGGTCAGAAGGCATTGGATTCCCTTAGAACTAGAGTTATGGACAGTTATTCACCACCATGTGGGTGCTGGGAATTGAACCCAGGTCCTCTGCAAGAGCAACCAATGCTGTTAACTGCTGAACCATCTCTCTAGCCCAGACTTTTTTTTTTTTTTTTTTGAGACAAGATCTTGTTATATAGCTCAGGCTGGCTCAAAATTATGAGCCTCAGGCTTCCTAGTACTGGGATTATAGGCACGAGTCACAACTGTGATAGTGTTTTATAATAAGAGAAGTCGGGCATGGTGCTTTAATCTCAGCACTCAAGAGGCAGAGGCAGGTAGGTCTCTCTGGGTTCAAGCTAGAGTTACATAAAGAGACCCTGTCTTTAAAAAACCAGAAAACAAAACAAAAACGCAGTTAAAGAGAATAGCTGAGTGTGGTGACACAGGCCTCAGTCAGGAGATTCTGAGTTTGAGGACAGTTGGCCTACCTAACTGAACTTTGTTTAAAAATATCAGAGAGAGGCCAGGCATGGTAGCATGTGCTTTTAACCCCAGCACTTGGGAGGCAGAGTCAGGCAGATCTCTATGAATTTGAGGACAGCCCAGTCTGTATAGTGAGGCGATACAAACAAAATCAAGGAGAGGAGAAAGGGAGAGGAGGGAGAGGAGAGAGAGAAAGGTGGGGAGGGAGAGGGAGAGAGAGAAGGTAGTGGTGACTGAATGTGCCAATTTACCCCTCATTCACATGTTGAAGCCTTAATCCCCAGTGTGATTATATTTGGATGGGGAGTTTGGGAGGTGATTAGGTCACAAGTCTGGAGCTCCCAAGAACAGGATTAGTGCTTTTACAAGAAAGGCCATGAGAGAGATGATTGTTCCCTCTCAGCCGTGGAAGAACATGATTGTCTGCAAACCAGGAAGAGGGTCTTCGGTAAGAGCAGACTCATCTTGTAACTTGATCTTGGTCTTACATCTTCCCAAGCAGCGAGCCTCTGTTTAAGCCACCCCAGTCTCTCTGTCATTTGTTATAGCAGCCCAAATGAAGGCAAGTGGGCACCAAGGACTCCTCTATCTCTGCTTCCTTCCAGAGACTTTGAAGCCCTTTACAGAGTAAGGTACATGGACTAATTTTATCATCCAAGGAACTACTCTACATGCCAACCTTTCTTTAACTATCCAGTCTACTCAGTGGGACCATCCTCATTTATTTTACCCATGAAAAGTCTCCATTCTCCTCTAAGGTTTATCAGGGACAGGCTATACCCTGGCATTCTGTTGGAAGGTAGATTGACACATACCTCCTGAGCAGCCACATGGCCATATGCCTTCAGGCTGTCAGACCAGCCTGTCCTCACCAGGGTCTGGACAGTTTCTGTGTCCCAGGCACAGTTAAGGTATAGAATGACATGACTTCCTGCTCTCTTGCAGCTCACAGTCTTAGGTACTTTCTGATGCTGTGATAAAATACCCTGTCAAAAACTACTTAAGGGAGAATTTATTTTGGCTCACAGTTTCAGAGGGATACAGTCCATCATGGTGAGAAAGGCATGGTGGCAGCAGCAAGGATGCTAGCTGGCTGGTCACATTGCATCTGCACTCAGGAAACAGCAAACAGGAAGTGCAGTCAGACTGTAAAACCTCAAGGCTGGTTCCAAACTTTCCCAATTGGCATTGGCAGCTTGGGACCAAGTGCTCAAACACATGAGCCTATGGGGGTACATTCCACATTCAAACCACAGCATAAACATATCACTCCATGTGTCTATTTCTACTGCCTCAACTCAGAACAGTCTGGAATTGGGACACGTTTCTTACATTTATCATCAACATTAGAAGATAGGTATCTTTTTTGTTGTTTTTGTTCTTTTGAGATATAGTCCTTCTGTAGCCCCAACTGGCCTAGAACTCTCTATGTACGCCAGGCTGGCCTCAATCTCAGAGATCCACCTGCCTCTGGAAGTCTCCCAAGTGCTGGGACAAAAGGCCTGCACCACCACACCCCGCGAATATCCTATTGCCCTCCCTCTCCCTTTTACCTTCTTTCTTTCTTTTAAAAATTAATTAATGAATTAGCATAAGAGAGAGAGCGGGCATGTGTGCCATGGTGCATGTGTGTCAGTCAGAGGACTTTCCTCCTTCCTCTTTATGTGGGTCTGGGGATTGAACTAAGGCCATCCTTTTCACAGCAAGTGCTTCGCCCTCTGAGTCATCTTTCTGGCCAATCTCTTCTTTCTTTTTCCCTTTGCTTCTCTGGGTTTTGCTCACGGGATCATTGTCTATCCGGTGTGTCTGCTTCTCTCTGTCTTTGGTCTGTTTTGATGTTGCATTTTTAGGCTGCCTCTGTCTTTTCCCTGTACTTCTACCTACTTGTGTGCTCTGTGGCTTGTCGCTGTGTGTATATGAAAATAGTGAGAAATTTCCCTCCTGCAGGCCAATGGGAAGCCAGGGGAATTCTGAATATGAGCATTGTATAGATGGAGGTCGAAGAACATAGTGCACAGCAGCCTTAGGACTATAGGATCTGAAATCCCAGATGATGGTAGCTATTTAAATTCCATATATCTTAGTGGAATTCAGTGGGGTGGTTGTTGTTGTTATTGTTGTTGTTTTGTTTTGTTTTGTTTTAGGACTGTGTCTTGCTAGGTTGGTCTCAAACTCACTATATAGACTAGGCTGACCTACAACTTGCATTCCTCCTCCCTCTACCTAGAGTGGTGGGATTGCAGCTGTGTACCATCAGCTTATTCCAGTCATTCTGAAGCTTTGATTTCTATTCATGGCACATACCCCAGCTAATGCCCATTAGCTCATACATTAGCGGGAGTTGGTAGAAGTTGGGACATGATGGTAGTCTACAGGAGTCTATAATAATTCTAGGAACACAGGGTCTCCCTGTAGCCCCAGCTGACCTGGAACTCACTATGCAGACCAGGTTGGCCTCAAGTTCATAGATTTACCTGTCTCTGCCTCCCAAGTGCTGGGATTAAAGTCATGTACCACCATGCCCGGTAGAACATTTTTTTTTAATTTAATTTAGTTTATTATTTTTATTTTATGTGTATGAGTGTATTGTCTACATATATGTGAGTGCACCCGTGTCGTGCAACACCGTAGAGGTCAGAAGAGGGCTTCGGATTCCCCTGGAACTGGAGTTAAGGACGGTTCGCACCCGCCTTAATATGGGTGCTGGGAATTGAACCCCAGTCCTCTGCAAAAGCAGTCAGTGCTCTTAACCACTGAGCCATCTCTCCAGCCCTCTGCTGGAACATTCTTAAATGTTCTTCAGTCACTTCTTTAGTTTCCAGTCCCCGGAGCTTAGTGTTTACAGTTGGAAAGAATTAGGACTTTCCTATGGGAGCAGCTTCCCTAATACAAAGTCCTGTACTGGGGTTTTGGATTAGGTGGAAACTAAGAGAATTTAGTGACCTGAGAAAGCTGTGTCTTAGTGTTAGCTAATTTCAATAAATTATAAATGGAATTAGCTACCCTGAAGGAAGCCACCCATCCTGCCCAAGTTATATGAACAGGGGTTTAAGATGTCAGTGCTCTCGCATTTCATAAGACCATGCTGGATCTAAATAGAAATTTTACACTCAAGAGGGAATATCATGGGCGAGTTAGTTTAGGAAGGCAGTTCTGTCTTCCCTTCACGCTTTTATCCTTTTGGTGTTTTATGTGTCTCTGTCATCTGAGATGGGCATTATCAGGGTCACGTCATGGATGGAGAGATGGTACATAGGCATTAATTGACTTTCACATTGCAGGGTAGGGCTGAGGCTAGACTTTCACCTTGCAGAGCTGAGTCATTCAGGGTCACAGGTCTCCTTTTTACTGCTTATTCTACAGGACAGCATCACATCGTGGCCTTTGAGTTAAAAATCCCTGGGCTGCTCTGCTGATGGAGGCAGTCTGCTGGTGACCTTGAACCACTCCACGTTCTTTCTGAATGCCTGCTTCTTTGCTTTAACTTTGAATAACAAACCCATACTTCTGAGTATATCTTGTTTTCTTTTTCTTTTCAAAATTGGAAATGGTGAGTCACCAGTGAGTCAGAGACAAGGGATTCCATGTTATGTAGAAGCATAGAATCTCTGGGTTAGAAAGTTGGGCATGGTGGCATATGCCTGTGATTCTAGCATTTAAGAGACTGAGACAGGAGGCTTGAGAATTCAAAGCCAGCCTGACCTACAAATGAGTTAGAGGTCAGTACAGGTTATATAGCAAGAAGCTGTGTCAAAAAAAAAAAGAAAAAAAAGTCTAAAAAGGGAAAACAAGCCAAACAAACTGACAGAAAAGAATCTCTGAAAAAGTCAGCTGGCTTATTCTTGCCTTACAGGGGAATTAGTGAAGGAGTTAAAGGGATTCTAGAGCCTCATTTTAGACCTAATGAAATGGAAAACATAAAAATAAAGACAGGAACCCATGTTTTAAAAGTTCCTTTGGGGTACTGGAGGGATGGCTCAGCAATTAAGAGCACTGGCTGTTCTTCCAGAGGACTGGAGTTTGGTTTCCAACACCCACATGGCACCTAACAACTATCCAACTATCTGTAACTCCAGTTCCAAGGGATCCACACCCTCTTCAGGCATCTTCAGGCATTGCACACACTGGTACACTTACACACATGCAGGCAAAACACTCATACACATAAAATAAGCACAATAAAATATTTTAAGTCCCTTTGGGTGGTCCCATGCAGGTTTAGAAATTATGGCTTATGTGGAACCACTGAATATGGGTGGGGCGGTGATGTCCTCTACAGCTATCAAGGGGTTGGAGGAACAGTGTAAAACAATGGTGATGGAATTGGAAATAGAACTCCCTTCAAAGCAATGAGCAGATGGGAAATGGGCTGGGTGCTGGTGTTCAGAACCCCTGCACCTCATTTCAGTCAGTGAGTCCTGGGGGCTAAGAATGGAGACTGGAAAGAGCCCTGAGTGGAGAGAAGCTCAGTGTCAACCAGCTGTGTGATCTTGAGCCAGCCCCCCACATCTGGACCTGTTTTCTCATCTGTAAAATGACAAGGCAGACTTGATCTCCAAGTTGCTTCTATGTCACTTTGATGCAAATATGCTATACTTTGAAAGACTGTTCACAAACTTCCTTTTTTAAACAAATCATGTTTTCTAAGGGCACAGTGCTTGTCCTGCTGAACCTGTTTTTAATCAGAGGCCTCTCTGAGCAGCAAGAATGCTATGCTTAGTCACCAAATCATCCCAAGATGGTTCTCTTCCAAATGAAGCTAGAAAAGCAGCCTCTAGGAAAGCGAGGTCCAGGGAGAACCGGGTGGAAGTTTGGAGTGAAAAAGGGTTTGGAAGATAAGGCAGTTTGGTTTGGTTTGGGCTGGAGAGAGTTAAGTGCCCTACCAGACATTTCTGCTCTAGGTGAGGGTAATTCTATCTACTGCTTGCCATTTCAGAAGGTGACCAGAGAAGGCTCTGGCAACTGGCAGAGACTGAATGTTTTCCAGTTACTGTGCTCACCTTGCTCCTGGGTCATGGCAGGAGGAGTGTGTAGTGGTGTTACTGGCACCAGCTGTGACTGGTCAGGCCCAAGCCTGGCCAGTAAAAGGAAGAAAAATGGCCTGCTGTAGCATCTCTGACACCAGACAGGACCAAGTGCTCATGGTCATTGGGAGGGATCTGACAGGGAACAGTTTAGATAGGAGAGCGCATGGCCAGGAGCAAAACAATGGATTTAATTAATTTTTTTGTTAGAGTCAGATTCAATGAGGACATATTCATTTAGCACCTCTCAATGAGAAATTACACAGACTTTAGGAATGCAAAGAGACAAAGGCATGGTTTTTGTAAGTGGTGACAGTCTAATAGGGCAGATATCCATGAAAACAGATTTGGTACATCTATTCTAGAACAGACAGCGTAGCAGGGAAAGGAGCCTGTAACAGGGGAGGGAGGCAAATGAGTGGTCCCTTGGGGTAGGCTTAGTCTGGAATTTGAGCAGGACTTTTCTAGGAGAAAAAGGGAGTGGTCAGGCCTTCTAAGCAGAAGAGACAACTTAGTGGAAGTGTGCAGTGTGTTTAGGAAGCAGAGAGCAGAGGGGTGCTCTTATGGTGAGGTAAAGTTCTAGACCTTTCTAAAGAACATGTGGATGAAGCGGGGAGTAGAGGAGGCTCCTTAAGTAGTCACATTTAAGTTTAGCAATATTAGCCTGGAAGCACTGTGGAGGGCATGTGAGCAGAGGGCAAGAATAGAATGATGACATATACTAGGAAATCAAGGAAGAAAGGCCTTGGCAGAGAGAACTGGGCCATGTTTCCCATTGGCCATCAGAGAATGTATCTGATGACTGTATGGAAGCAGGTACAGGGAGAGGAAGGAACGGGCATTCTGTTTTTCTGGTCTGGGTAAGATCCAGGGATAGACACCTCCCACCTTTTATTTCCTCTTGGTCAGCTGGCTAAGGTAGGATCCAGCTATGTGTTATGGTTTGAATGAGAAATGTCCACAGTAAGCTCATGTGTTTGAGCTTGGTCTCCAGATGGTAGCTGCTTTGAGAGGTTGTGAAACCTTTAGGTGGTAGAGTGCCAGTGGAGGAAGTGGGTCATGGGGGGGGTGTTGAGGTTCGTAGCTCAACTTTGCTTCAGGTCTCTCTCTCTCTCTCTCTCTCTCTCTCTCTCTCTCTCTCTCTCACACACACACACACACAAACACACAGTCTCACGCTGAGATATGAGCAAGCAGTTGTCATACACTCCCACTGCCACAGAGCTGTCTACTGCCATGCCTTTCCCACACGATGGACTGCAGCATCTCAAACTGTGAGCCTAAATGAGCTGTTTCTGCCTTAAGCTGCTTCTTGTCATGTGCTTGGTCACAGCAACAGAAAACACTAATACAAGTTCAGTGAGGTGGCTCAGTAGATAAAGGCATTTTCCACACAAGCCTGATGACCTGAGTTCAATTCCCAGAACCCAGGTAAAAATGGAAGGAGAGAACCAACTCTGTAAAGTTGTCCTCTGACCTATGTGAGTGGCCATGGTATATGTGCACCCATGTGTGTGTGCGTGTGCGTGCGTGCACATGCATGCATGCACACACACACAAATACATAAAGCAAGACAACTCAGAAGCAAGTAGACTAGAGCAAACTTTAAGAAACAGAGCCAGGGATGGTAGCTCATGCCTGTAATCACAGCACTCAGGAGGCTGAGGTATAAGGAGTGCTGTGAGTCTGAGGCCAGCATTAGCTATATCGTGAACTCTAGGTCAACCTGGAAGCAGAAGGAGCCCTATCTCAACAAAACAAAACAAAACAAAGCAAAACCACAAACAAACGAGAAGACATTTTTTGTATAAAGGAATAAAGAAAAAAAAATGAGTACGAAAGAAAAATCTTCTTTTATTCTCCCCTTTCCAGTTTCAGCTGTCTCACTACCCTCCTCTATCAGTTGCATCACTTGGCTCGACATATAGGTAGTAACATTGGCGATAGGCCTGTCCTTTGTTTTAATTGTGTCTGTGTAAGTTAAACTGTATCCTTCATTAATTAATCATTTCTGTGGTTTACTGTAGCTTACCTTCTATCGTTAAGTCTCGGCTTTTGCATAAACAGAAGTGAGAACTCCCCAGAACCTTTAAGGGGCAGGCAGAGAGGAGAAGGATGAATTGGTGACCCTGGGAACTTCAGATTGACTTATTATGTAAGATCTACATATCGTTAACTGGCTTAAAGCTATTGTGCTTTAAACCTGTGGTTAGATTGCTGGCTTCTGCTACTTGTGACTTGTGGAAGAAGGACATTGTTTGGAGAGAAAGGATCTCTTTAGATGAACAAATATATGACCCCAATGAGCAAGCACCATAGGCCATGCAGGACAGTGGAGCAAGGTGGGGAAAGCCTTAGACAGAATCATGGTGAGAAGGCAGTAGCCACCCACTTCTGCTATCCTGAAGACAGGCTGGCCCAACCCCTCTCCAAGTTCATGGTGAGGTTTATGAGGGCCAGTGCATTTGTGCTGCTCTGGATGTTTCCACAAATTGCTCTGTAGTTGTTTGTATTTGTTTTATTCCAACTGTTGCTCCAGGGACTTTCTGGCAACCAGACCTTCCAAGCCAGCTTGGAATCTCTTTGTTAATTGACTCAGGTCATGAAAAGAAACATCAATCCTGCTTCCTATGCTTGCCTGTTCCAGGACTAGACAAATCTCAGGCAGGCACCATAGGAAAAGCAGTAATGAGGTTCACACCCTCTGGTTTACAGTGCAGAACCAACCTGGTCAGGTGTTAAGTGCAGGGGTGAGGTGTGAGCCCAGCGGATGAGTAGACCCCCAAGAATGTCATTCCTTCCTGGTTCCTACTGGGACCAGCTTCTGTGCACCCCACCAGAGCCTGTTAATAGCATCCCAGTGACCCAAATAAATTCACAGGTATCTGTGACTCCCTGTGTTTTCACTTCACACCAACTCCACAGATACTGCTTAGCTTGAGAGAAACTTGACCTGAAGTCTCAGGGAGATTTTTCTTGTGAAGGTATTAGTTTTACCCCACTTTACAGAGAAACCAGAAGTTAGAAGAAGGCCACCATCACCGGGATGTAACAAATGTGGGTTGCTGTTGAAGCACATTTTTTGTTTCGTATTTATTATTAAAAGGCTATGGCAAAAGGCAACATCAACAGAGCAAAGCACTCATTGACTGTCACTGAACAGTCTCAGTAGCAGAGTTGCTAAGAAAGTGTTATATCAACTGTTGTGTGAAATTGAGTCCTATCTCCTTTGGTACAAGAGTTCATTTTGGGGCTGGAGAGATGGCTCAGCTGTTAAGAGCATCACCTGCTCTTGCTAAGGACCCAGGTTTGGTTCCTGGTACCTACATGATGGTTAGTAACTATCTGTAACTTCAGTTCTAGGGGATCTGATACCCTCTTCTGACCTCCATGGGCATTGCACAACATGGGTGCACTTACGTACATTCAAACACATAAAATAAAAATAATAAATATAATATTAAAAAAGAGTTCATTTCACCAGACTCTGATAAATTTTAATACTTTAAAATGGACCAAATTCAAGCATATATATATATATTTTTCAAACTAGGTTAGCTTTGAACTCATAGAGATCCACCTGTCTCTGCCTCCCAAGTTCTGGGCTTAAAGGCATGCATTACCATGCCCAGCTCCAAGTATTCTTTTCAAAAACAGGTCAGATGCTGGGTGTGGTGGCACACACCTTTAATCCCAGCACCTGGGAGGCAGAGGCAGGTGGATCTCTTTGAGTTTGAGGCCAGCCTGGTCTACACAGTGAGTTCCAGGACAGCTGCAGCTACAGGGAGACCCTGTCTCAAAAAGACAAAAACCAAAAACCAAACCAAAACAACAACAATAAAACAGGTCAGAACTTATCTAGCATTCTCTAGGCTCTGGGTTCCATTGCAGCATGCAAAAAATATTTACATAGATAAAATCAGGGCTCCCAGGTGTTATTGTTTATAAAGGGAGTTGAGTCACTAGTGGAAATCAGAAAACAGTTTATTTACAGGGTTTGGAAAAAAAATTGTCTCAAAATGTAATCCCATTGTAGGGTGTGGTCATGAGAGGGTGGTTGATGGAGGGAGAAGCCACAAATTAAAGCAGAGTTTTATTTTATTTCTATTTTACATGTTTGTGTATGTGTGTGCACATGTGAGTGGAGGCCAGAGGCCAATGCTATCTTCTTTAATGGTTCTTCACCTCAGTTTTTGAGACAAGGTGTCTGACTGGACCTGGAGCTCACATATTGGCTAGTCTGGCTGGCCAATGATCCCCAGAGATTCTCTCTTTCTTCTTCCTCTCCAGCTCTGGGATTACAGGCATGCACCAGCTCGCCTCATTGCCAGGCTTTTTATGTGGGTCCTGGGAGATCAAACTCAAGTTCTCATTCCTGCATGGCAAGCACTTCCTGACCAAGCCATCTCCCCAGGCCCCTATTTATTTCTACATTTTTTTTTTGGTCTTTTTGAGACAGTGTCTCCCTGTAGCCCCAGCTGGACTGGAACTCACTATGTAGACCAGGCTGGCCTCAAAGTCATTGAGATCTGCCTGCCTCTGCCTCCTGAGTGCTAAGACTAAAGGTGAGTGCCACTGCACCGGCTTTTTATTTCTAATTTTTTTTAAAGGTTGTACTGGTGTTTATCAGAAGGGAGGATGGGGGGGGTCTCCTTTCCTGAGATCCCCTTAACATAGTATTCTCCAAGCCTCTCCCTCGGGTGGGGGTCAGAAGGTGGTAAGCACAAGTCCCTAGTTGCAGCAGCAAGCAAGCCAAGAAAGGTAGAGGACAGATGTCTCCTCATGGCGGGCAAAGATCCAATCCATTCCTCCAAGCCTCTGCAGGCTCAGACGTCAATGGGCTCCTGACCCGGTTCCACTTTTTCGCCACAAACACCCTCTGTCCTGACAGGGTCACTAGCAGCATGTCTTCTCCAAAGACCACAGACAGGTGTTTGAAGGGGACAGTCATGCCATGGTGCAGCCAGAAGCCACAGGCTGTGCTGCCTGCTTATCATTCTTAAGGCCGCTGGATGACGCTAGCAGTGCACCTTCACTCAGTACCAGGTATTGGAGCTGGTCAGGGACTTACTCTAGCTCCTGGGTCAGTGCAGAAGTCATCGTAGCATTAGGTGCAGGGTGCTCCCTGCCAGCGAGGTAGCTTCTGGAGCCAGGCCCTATTTTTAATTTAAAAAACGATTTTTAATTTTAAAAATACTTTACCTATAATCTTTATTTTATTTTAAGGTGTATGACTGTATTGCCTGCACGTAGGTAAGTGCACCCCTGTTGTGCAATGCCCACAGAGGTCAGAAGAGGACACTGGATCCCCTGGAACTGGAGTTATAGACAGTAGTTAGCTGCCATGTAGGTGCTGGGAACCGAACCTGGGTCTTCTGCAAGAGCAGCCAGTGCTCTTTACTGCTGAGTCATCTCTCCAGCCCCTTAATTACATTTTTTTTAGTTAGCATATAAAATGATGGGTTTTATTGAGACATTTTTATACATATATATCACTGTACTTTGCTTATATTCATTCCCACCTCCCTTTTCCACGTCCCCTTGCTGGTCAGCCTAAAGCAGATTTAAGGGAAATATCAATTACTTTCAAGTCAACTGTAAAATAAGTTAACAAAATAGGGGACAATTAGGGAAATGTGAATATTGGATATTTGTTGACATTAAATAATAATAACAATAGAATATTAAAATCTAGGTGTAAGAATAATATTACACATGCATGTGGCCCCAGAACTGACCACAGAACTGCTGTGGGCCCACCACGACCTTGGTGAGCACTGGGCAAGCACTGGCATAGAGCCAGGATTGAAGGTCCAAGGAGACAGCCTTCTACTGGCAGCCCATTTAAAAGAACATGGCAGAAGAAAGCCTTTGCTTTTTGCCTGTTTGTTTTCACTCTTGCTGGTGAGTTTATTTATCCTGCTGCTGTTGCACTCTTTCACTGATATTAGAACAAACTTCTTCAGATTTCCAGTGTAGACTGAAGATGAGCAGCTCTCCAGGACTCTTCCAGGCCTTCAGCACCAGATTGGGACTGCTCAGATATCCAGCCCTGTAGACTGAGGAACTACCAAGTTCTCAGCCTCCATCCAGTATGAGACAGCCATTGTTGGACTACCTGGACTACAGATGTAAGTCAATTGTATTAGTTACTTTTCTTCTGCTGTGATAAAACACCAAAACAAAAAGTGACTTATGAAAGAAAGCATTTGTTTGGGCTTATGGTTCCTGAGGAATAAAAATCCACCATGGCCGGGAGGCACGGCTGCAGGCAACAGGCATGGCTCAGGAACAGGAAGCTGAGAGCATCCATCTTCAACAGCAAACAAGGAGTAGAGAGATCAAACTGGAAGTGGGGCAAGGTTATGAACTCTCAAACCTGCCCCCGTGCCCCAAGTGACATGCTTCCTCCAGCAAGGCCACAATTCCTAAAGGTTTCATTACCTCTCTTAACAGCATCACCAACTGAAGACCAAGTGTTCAAACACTTGGGCCTGTGGAGGATATTTCTCATTCAAACCACCAAACACCCCTTCAACAAATGGTGGCCTCGGAGGCTTTGACTGTGGCCACCACCCTCTTCATGACACCCCTGGATGTGGCCAAGGTCTACCTGAAGTCTCAGAGATACTAAGTAGCCAGGGAGCCAACACCTCCTGCCAGGTTCTGGAGTCTCTCCTGCATCAAATGGAAGTGCCTTCTATCTTAGAACAGTGTCCTGGAGCTGTACCTGTGCCCAGATGGTACTTGCTATACCATCTGTTTTTAGGTTCCTACCAGCTCCACTGACATCATGGATGGCTTTGTGGAGATTGTGAGGCTTGAGGTACCCAATGAAGGTGCTAGCTTCTGGCAACTACTTCACTCTTTATGAACAACTCAAAGTCTTCCTATGTAGTCAAGCCCTGACCTCTGATTGAATACCTATGGTGGCTGCTGGCCTGCCTGGGCTTAGTGACAGCCATTAGTCCCCTAGAGCTTGTGTAGCTCAGCATGTGTCATAACAGGAGCTAGCCAGCAGTGTCTAGCAGGCATGGATCAGGGGAGCTGGCACTCACTGTGACTGAACTGGGACTCCACAACCCTTTGAGATGTGCCTGCCTCAGCTCTGTACTGGTTCATTTGTGAGCTAGTGAAAAGCTGGCTAGTCTCAGACCGAAGGACCAGGCACCTGTGGGTATCAGCTTTTTGGCTAGTAGCATCTCACAAAGGTGGCTGCTACCCTGACTCTACCTTTGGTGTGCTGAAAATATAGCAGCAGGTTGTATTGGGAATAGTGAAGGGCCTGAGTGCGAAGACCTTGGCACTGACTCCAACTGGCTGCTGCTGTCAAGAATTCAGTTTGAATCTGGTACCAGGGACTCTTTGCAGCTTTCCTCCTGAGCATCATCAAAGCTTTAACCTCTCATGTGCCATCATGGTCAGCAATTACTAGTTCAGCAAAACCTTCCGGAGGCTCAACCAGGTACAGCCTCTGCGGGATTGAAAGAGGTAAGAAGCCACTCAGCTCTCACATAGGTAGAAGTGGGGGACTGAACCAAGTGCCTTAGTACTGAAGAGGGGCCATATGCCCTTCCCACCCTACTGGGTCACTCAGGCTGTTCTCACAGCTTGATTCTTCCATTTCCCTTTCCCAAGATTATCACTTTCCCACTCCTAGGTTCAAGACCAAATTGGACAACTGGCTCCTGCTTGCTATAGCATGCTGTACCTTGGCCCCATATCCTGGGTCAGGCTTGTCTCCCCATCTCTGCTCATTCCCTGTCTAAAGATGATGACCTTCTGTGCAAAGAAAGGAGAAAAAAGTATTGTGGTTATTTATTTTTTTAAAAAAAAACCATCATCTTTTAAGGGATATTATTACATATGAGGTTTTTTTAAAATTTATTCTTTTTATTTTATGTATATGAGTATATTGCCTGCATGTATGTAAGTGCACCCATGTCATGCAGTGCTGCAGAGGTCAGAAGAGGGCTTCAGATTCTCCTGGAACTGGAGTTAAGGACGGTTTGTATCCGCCATGTAGGTGCTGGGAATCGAACCTGGGTCCTCTGCAAGAGCAGTCAGTGCTTTTAACCACTGAGCCATCTCTGCAGCCCCACATATGAGGTTTTTATAGATGAAATGGTAAGATTTCTGAAATTTGTTTCAAAATAATCCAAAGGTTAGGATGGGGTTTAATTGTACGGTGGGTAAGGTGGGAAGGGAGGTAAGAGCTGAAATAAAATTGTCCTTGAATGATATTGTTGAAAAGGGGTAATGGGCTCAGTATAATTATCTGCTTCTCTGTATTGGTGATTTTTATTTACAAAGTTAAAAGTGAAAGATTTCAGTGGACACTTACTTCTAGTAGTTTTGTTTGGTAGGAGAGGGAAAAGGTACTGAAAATTCCCTCTTAAGCTGAACATACAATTTTTTACTCATATTAAATTTATGATCAGAGAAATTACATCAGGCTCTCTCTAATCTTATGATCTTCATATAATTCTAAGATTCTGTGAAATTATTATCAGCTAATATATTGGTCATAGTAATTATCAGTAATGGTCCCAGATGGCGTTGGAGAGATGCGGAAAAGGAAGGGACCAGTTGCTGACTTGTTTACTTGCACAAAGGCAAGGATGCAAACTGAAAACTTATAAGGACATGGTCAGGAGATGTGGGACTACAGAATGCTGTGTTCCTGGTACTTATCTGAACCTGGGTCCAGAGGATAGTTATAGCCTTTGTGGTAAAACTCATTTTAGAGAAGCTATAACATAGACCTAAAAATAATTCATGCCTTAGGCTGAACTTCCTATTACTTGTAACTAATATAATTGTATTAGTTATCTATGCTGTGTTACAAATAGCCCTCAAGTTTGGTGGCTGAAAAATCACAGGAGCATCAATCAGCCTTTATCTCTATCTGCATCTTGATCTGCAAGATGTGAGCAAGCAGTCTCAAACTGCCACCACCATGCCTTCACCATGTGGGACTGTCACCTCTTAAACTATAAACCACAATAAACCCTTCCTTTCTTAAGTTGCTTTGTGTCAAGGATTTTGTCATAATAAGAAGAAACTGATACAGTTTGGAGCTGTAGGTTAATGAAGACCCAGAGTACTGTAAGCAGAGCTTAATGATTATGGAGCATCTCTCAAAATGTTCTGTAACTGATAAGTCACCTGTCTTCTTATTCAGGGAGGCCATGGAGACCCCACCAGATGGACTACAAAGAGGAAGGTCAACACAGAGGAAACATTTCTGCCATGCTTCCAAGTGAAGCCAGCCATGGTCTAGGAGGTCCTTTGACCTATCTTCACATAGATGGAATTGGTAAAAGAAAGGAGCCAGGGGCTTCTCCCAAGCCCATGTATCCCCTGAGGAACAGATCCTCAAATGACCTTAAGAATAAAAATAAATTGGTTTATTTGAACCAACTGTATGGTCTTAAACACCCAAAAGGAAAGTACAACCCAATCAGTATATTTCTTTAAGAGTCCATGTGTATAGCTAAAGGCTACATAACAAGAAACAATGCCAGACAGGAGATACGTTCCTTTGAGTTGTTGGCCAGGGTGGCCCAAGAGACTCCCAGACAGTAACCCAGCATAGAACTGGGAAAATGAACAGCAGACCCCAATCTTACGTAAAGGAATGTTGGCAACTGATTGCTACTAGATGAGGAAGAGCTGATCTTCCTAAAACAAGGGACGCTAGATAGGCTGACTAGACTCAGTGGATGGACTAGCACTGGGGAATGGCTGGGGGCACAAATAACACAGAGGATAGTAACAGGGATGACAGAGTATATGGGCTCCATTGGGGGCAGCTATGGGAGGGTGTCATTGATGGGATGAGGGTATAAAAATGAATAAGATTGTTTGGGATGTTCTGTATGAAATACACACACACACACAAATCAATTTTAAAAAAAGAGAGACTCTAGATAGGCTGAATAGACCTCAGTGGATGGACTTGCACTGGGGAACATCTGGGGACACAGACTTGACACATTAGACCTTAATACGAATGACAGAGTATAAGGGTTCCAGTGTGGGAGCTATGGGAGGGTGCCAGTGGAGATGGGGTATAAAGATGATTAAGATTGTTTGAGATGTTCTGTATAAAATACACAAAAATTCAATATAAAAGGAAAAAAATAATTAAAAAAGAAAGGAATGGACTAAGTTCTCTGGAGGAGGAAATTTCAAGACATCACAGCATTCAGGCAGTGTCATGGTTATGGCTCACTTATCCAGGTTTACTTGTGAAAGAGGGCACCAAATGAAGCAGATTGATGCAGATTGATGAGGAAAGGAGCAAGAGTGAGTTTAAAGTCAAGGACAAAGTTGGTGTGGGTGAACCATCTGTAATTGTTAAAGAGATTAGAATCAATAAAGAGAAAACACAGACTTTGCACTGAGACAAAGAAGAAAGCCTTGAGGGTCAGACCCCACTCAAAGAAAGCTCCAAAGTGTAACAACACAGATTCCTTTGAAAGCTCCTGAAAAGATAGAGCCTTCGATACCCTGCTGGAAAATGGCTGCCTAGGGGAGTGATTTCCCAGATTATATGTTGAAGACACACAGATGCTGCCACAGTAGTGGCCCAAGGGACCAGGTTATATCTCAAGTTGACAGCAGAACACATCATCCATGTGCTTCTGGTTTTGTAGGCATGCAGGATACAAGAATGAGATGGTCATGGAGGCTTCGCACAAAGGCTCTAGAAAGTCAGTGAGGCCAAGCATTGTGTGGCTGGGCAGGAATCCCCACATAAGGCCCTGAGAGGCCATTGCTTGAAGCACTGAAGGTGAAGCATATCTAGTAATAGAGACCTCAGTCTACTGAAGATGCCAGGACCACGAACATTTGCTAAGGAAAGTTGTAGGCACTGAGAGATCAGGCCCAAGAGAGAAGTTACAGAACTGGAGGAGTTGGACCACCATGCTGTTGGCATTCATATGATGCTACCAAGTGCCCAGATGCATGATTCGTCCTGCTGAAAGATTTTAGTCTTGTTTTGTCTGATCATTCCTTGCTGTGCCCCCATTTTTCTGTTTAGAATGGGAATGTTTACTCTGTGGCATTGTATATCAGGAGTATGTGCCTTCTTTTTTTTTTTCCATTTTATTTTACAAGGGCTCACAGTTAAGTTTGTTTTCAGTCTCAGAAGAGACTTCAGACCTTTGAACAGTGTTGGAACTGTTAAGACTGTGGGACTTCTCGGATATGGTACAAATACATTTTGCATTATGAGATGCACACAAGACTTTGGGGGTTAGGCATGAAACGTTATGGTTTAAAATGATGTTTTTGGGTGGCAAGTTGGCATAAGGTGAACTTATGATGGTTAATTTTGGGTGTTAACTTGATTGGATTAAGACATGCATTTGTGAGGCACAGTTTTGGGCATTGTCAGTGGGGGGCCTTTCCAGGGAGGATTAACTGAAAAGGGAAGGCTGGTCCTCAAGTGGGTGGCACCATCCCACGGGCCGAGAAGAATATGAAAGGGAAAGGAAAAAGCCAGATGATTGTGGGCATTCATCTCTCTCTGCTTCCTGATTCACCTTGATGTGAGCAAGCAGTTGGTCGCACTCTCAATCTGTAATCCAAAGGAAATGCTTGCTCTGAAATGACTCTTTCTATTCCCAGTCTCTGAGGATCAGGAATCTGGGTGTAGTTTGGCAGGAATGTTCAGATTCAAGTGTCTTACAAGGCTTAAGCCAAGGTGTTGTCTAGGACTGTGATCATCTGAAGGCTCAAACTGGGAGAATATATCTCAAATTTCATTCATGTGGCCATTGGCAAGCCTCAAATCTGATTCTAAGCTCACTCACGTGAGCCTCTCCTTGGGGCTGCTCATGTCTTTGCACATGGCTGCTTCCGGGGCAACAGGACCCATTGAGAGCCTCACATAGAAGCCCCAGTTCTGTCACAGCAACTTTGGAAGTGGTGCTGCATTCCATTGTTTATAAGGGAGTCACTAAATCTAGCTAAGGTGACCAACTCATCTCCCTTTCCCCAGAACTTTGCTGCTACTAACACAAAAGTCCCAAATCTTGGGAACACTCTCAGGGATAGACAAACCAGCTTTTTTGGTTATTTTCAATCCAGTTTATCCTCAAAAGGAGGATTTATACATGGTTGTGAATACTAAGATATGGGATCGCTGGAGTCATCTTGGGGCCACCTGTCATAACCACTTCTCAAGACGTATTGTTTCCTCGTTCTTGAAAAATAAGGCTTTGCACTACTTGTGGTTTGTATATCAGATTAAATGCCTTAGTTTTATTTTATTCTATTATTTTTAAAAGATTTTTATTTTAAGTGTGTGTGTGTGTATGTGTGTGTGTGTGTGTGTGTGTGTGTGTGTGTGTGTGTTCCCACAGAAACCAGAGGTGTTGGATCCCCCAGGAACTAGAACTGCAGGTGGTTGTGAGGTACCCAATTTGGTTGCTGGGAATTATACTCAGGTCCTCTGTAAGAGCTAACCACTAAGCCATCTTTCCATCCCCTCGGTTATATTTTTAACCTCTCTGTCTCTGTCTTTCTGTCTTTCCATGTCTGTCTCTGTCTCTGTCTCTGTCTCTCTCTGTCTGTTCATGAGTGTGAGTGTGGGTGCTTGCATACTATGATCCATGTATGGAGGTCAGAAGACAGCCTCAGATGTTGGTCTTTTCCTTCTACTTTGAGACAGGGGTCTCGTGCTCATTGTTGCTTATACCAGGCTACCTGGCCTGTGACCTTCCAGGGCTTCTCCTGTCTCTGCCTCCCACCTCACTATAGTAGTGCTGGGATTATAGACATGCGCTATGGTGTCCAGCTTCGTGTAGGTTCTGGGGCTCCAAACTCAGGTCTTTTAAATACTGAGCCGTCTCCCAAACCCAAGACCTCATGTCAAAATTAATTAAATAATATGTTAGCCTATTTCAGAAATATAACTTTATAGAGGAGCAGGACTAATGAGATTTATTATGTATATACATTCTGCCCCCCTAGCTTGTCATTTCAAAGCATGTACCAATGTTGGTGTGCTAGTCCTGTCTTTTGATTTCTAGAATTCTTGGCCAGACTTACAACCTGCTTCTCTTTTGAAAAACAAGGTTTCTGTTGCTGTCTCTAAATATAAAGGTACCATCCTTTGTGTTTGACTTTATACATTGTATCATATATACAACACTGAATTCTGCTCTTCCTATTAATATTACAGACTTTTAATATCTTTTTAGAAATTCTCTACTGACATATTTTAATGGCTGTATTTTTTCAGTTAAGCGAATATATATATATGTATTTCCCTTATAATTTGATATTTTAAATTAAAATTTTATTAATTTAATTAATATAAATTAGTCATTATTTTAGAAGATATTTAAAATTTAAGATTTTTTAGTCTGCCATTTTTAAATTGAATTTTTACAATTTTCATACACTATAATTTGATGGAATTTAGATTCCTTCTCCTATCCACACCTCTCCTTATTGCCCCATGCTTAATTTAGGGTAATCTATTATGTATCTATTAAGTCCTCTAATTGTGTCCCCAAATGTCCTTCGCTGTGTGTCCCTCCACTGGAGCCTGGTTAACCTACCAAGAATCCCATCCTTGAAAGAGACTGTTTCTCCCTTTCCAAGCAGCTATTGGTTGTCCAAATTTTCTTTAGTTGGGTTGAGGTTTCTGGCCTACTTCCCCATGTCTATGCTGGGATTTCATCTGATTTAAACTTGCATGGGATTATGTTAGGTCACACAATTTGCTGTGAGTTCATATGAGTAATGCGCAGCTGTCTAAAAAACTGTTTCCTTGTGGTCATTAGGCATCTCTGGCCCCTTCTTCCGCAATGATCCCTGAGCCATGGGAGGCAGAAGTTTGATATAGGTATCAGAATTTTAAGATTTTTATTACTTTAAAAATTTATGCATATGTAGTTGGGCATGGTGGCACATGCCTTTTTTTTTTTTTTTTTTTTGAGACAGGGTCTCCCTGTAGCCCCCGCTTATCTGGAACTCGCTATATAGACCAGGCTGGCCTCGAACTCACAGAGATCCACCTACCTCTGCCTCCCAAGTGCTGGGATTAAAGGCATATGCCACCACGCCAGCACATGCCTTTAATCCCAGCACTTGGGAGGTAGGTGGATCTCTGTGAATTCAAGGCCAGCCTGGTCTACATACTGAGTTCCAGGCCAGCTGGGGCAACAAGGAGACACTGTTTCAAAAAAAAAAAAAGAAAGAAAAAGAAAGAAAAAGAAAAAAAGGTATTAGGAGAAAGCATTATGGGAATTCCTAGCACGAAGCATGAATGGGTTAATGAAGGGAGGTTAGTTTGAAGAAGAATTTGTTGTTGTTGATGCAAACTGGATTTTTTTTTTTTTTTTAGGCTACAAATGCTCTTTATGTTTGTTTTAGCAACTATATTGAAGCCATGCAAAATCCCATTAAGCCTTTATTTTATTTTATTTTATTTTTGTCTTTTTGAGACAGGGTCTCCCTGTAGCCTGAGCTGTCCTGGAACTCACTATGTAGACACCTGCCTCTGTCTCCTGAATGTTGGGACTACAGGTGTGCGCCACCACGCCCGGCTTAGGCCTTTATTTTTAAAAATATTTTATTTATTTATTATTTCTATTTTATGTGTATGAGTGTATTGTCTGCATGTGTGTAAGTGCACCTGTGTCATGCAATGCCACAGAGGTCAGAAGAGGGCGTCAGATTCTCCTGGAACTAGAGTTAAGAATGGTTCATAGCTGCCATGTGGGTGCTGGGAATTGAACCCCATCCTCTGCAAGAGCAGTCAATGTTCTTAACCGCTGAGCCATCTCTGCAGCCCCAGGCCTTTTTTTTTTTTTAATTTAAACTTTTCATTTTTTTGAGTAATTTGTGAGCACTAATCTTATCAGTACTATATTTACATCATTTCTACCCCTTCCTCTCACCCTTCTTCAGCTTTTCCTGACATTTCTCCCCCACTCCCTCTCAAATTCATGGCCTTTTCTATAATTACATATATGCACATACATGTATAATCTACTGAGTCCATTTAGTGTTACTCATATATGCGTGTGCTTAGGGCTGACCACTTAGGATTGGCTAACCTATCAGGGAGCTCGTCCCTGGAGAAAACTGATTCTCCCTCTTTCAGCAGCCACTGATTGTCTGTAGCTCTTCATCTAGGAATGGGACCTTGTGAAATTTCCCTCATCTACATTGGTGTTGTCATTTGTTATTCAGGTCTTGTTTAATTAACCATGTTTTTGAGGTTTCATGGTGCAGCTCCCCTGTCATGTCTGGAAGACACAATCTAGCAGCAGGAGTCCTGGTCCTCTGGCTCTTTTGCCCCCTCTTCTGGGGTGTTCCCTGAGCCTTAGGTGTAGGGGTACCAGCTGGGGCTAGGCACCCCATAGTCACTTATTCTGTACATATTGTCTAGCTGTAGATCTCTGTAATAGTCTGTTGCAAAAAAGAACTTTCTTTGATGAGGGATGAGAACTACACTTATCTGTGGGTATAAGGATAAATATTTAGAATACAGTTAGAAATTATATTCATTTAGGAAAATGGCATGGGAGTAGTGGGATTTCTCCCAGGCCTATGACCTCTCCAGTCACAGGTATTTAGCTAGGTTTATAGTACCAAGTATGAGTTCCCTTTTAGTGAGTGGTCCTTAAGACAGCTGGTGGTTATACCCTAGATAAAAGTGCCACTATTATTACTATTGGGGATATCTTGCCAGGCTGGTCATTGTCATGATGCACAGGTTTTTCAAAAAATATTTTTATTTATTGTTTTAATTTGATGTGTATGAGTGTATTGCATGTATGTAAGTGCACCTATGTCGTGCAATGCCACAGAGGTCAGAAGAGGGCATCCCTGGAATGGGAGTTATGGCTGGTTGTTAGTCATCATGTGGGTGCTGGGAACTGAACCAGGGACCTCTGCAAGAGCAGCAATGCTCTTAACTGCTGAGCTCTCTCTCCAGTCTGTGATTCGCAGGTTTTACAGCTGGTCGTGACTACTGATTGCTTTTCTCCATTGGCAGCTTGCATCTCACCTTCCAGTACTGTGCTGAGAAAGGGTATTTGATCCAGGCTTGGAGGAATAGGGGAGGCAGGCATGTGAGGAGCTGAGTGAGACTATTCTAGGTCAAGGGAATAGAGTGGTCAGAGGTCCTGGGGGAAGGAAAGGCTTAGAATGTTCAAGGAGCTGAAAGATGACAAAGTGGCTTCAGTACTGTAGGAAAGGGGCAGAAGGAGGAGATGTGAAACTAGAGGGGAAGAGAGGAGCGTTTTCCTGGACTTTCTAGAAGTAATGGTTTTGAACTTTGTCCTAAAGACAGTGGAGTGTTGTGGTAAACACAGAAGAGACATAAACTTAGTCTGGTTTCCCCAGAAGATGACTAAGTCCAAGTAGTCTTGTTGAGAGGCTGTATAAGAAACATCAATAAGGAAGCAGAGAAGTGAGGCAGGGCAGGGAAGAAAGCAATCAAGGATGAATTGTAGTTCAACTTTCACTGTGGACAACTGGAACTTAATCCCTTTGGTGCACTCAGAGGGGCATTCTAGAAGATGCCCATCAAGGTATCTCACCTTAGGGGCATGAAGACTGGGGCATTTCCCGCCATCCTTTCAGACATTGCTTGCAGTGGATGAGGAGGTGCCTGTAGGTGTAAGGGTAGAAAAAGCAGCTCTGCAAACAGAGAGAACCTTCTGCCAAAGACATGGGTTCTGACATGTGGACATGAGGTGGGTGAGCCCTGAAAGGTAAGGTTAGGGATATATGGGCTGTGGTCCAGGGGAGGAGTCAAGATTTCCCCTTGACTCCTTCAGTGAATAAAACTGAAGCAGGCCGGAATGAAAGAGGGAGGCCACCTTAGAGACAATTTCAGTGGTCCGGGTGGGAGGTGTCAGAGACTTGTTCAAACAGGTGATTGAGGGAGATGAAGAGGTGACTTCAGATTCATGTTGGGCATAACATTTTTACCTTGGTGATGATTTGGACGTGGGACACAAGAGAGAAGGGAACTCAAGAGTGATTTCTGGATTGAGTATCTGAGGGGGTGATGATGCCATTTACTGACATGGGAATGAGTTGGGTTTTACTTAGGTTTCATTCCCAGGTGAAGTCTGTGTGTGTGTGTGTGTGTGTGTGTGTGTGTGTGTGTGTGTGTGTGAAGGGAGTGCAGGCAAAGGAGTTGAAGGCATGTTCAGGGGCATTGCTAGGACTGGGACTGTAAACTCATAGGAAAATGAAGGCGGAATGGACAGCTTGTCAGGGACAAGATGGAGAGTCAACTGTTGGGGTACCAGGGAAACTGAGCTGGAAGAATTGGAGTGCGCTCTCCAATCCACTTGGTACTACAGCTCCTGGCACATAGCGAAAACTCAGTGCATATCTTCCTTCCTTCCTTCCTTCCTTCCTTCCTTCCTTCCTTCCTTCCTTCCTTCCTTCCTTCCTTCCTTCCTTTCCTTCTTTCTCTCTCCCTTCATTCCTTCCTTCCTTTTTTGAGACAGGGTCTTCCTATGTTGCCCAGGTCCATCTCTAACTCTTTAAAAATTATTTTAATTTTTTTGTTATTTTATATGTACAAGTGTACTGCCTGCGTGTATGTTAGTGCACCCGTGTCATGTAAAGCCTGTGGAGGTCAGAAGAGAGTGACAGATTCCCCTGAACTGGAGTTACAAATGGTTGTTAGCCACCATGTGGGTGCTGGGAATTGAATCTGGGTCCTCTGCAATAGCAGCCAGTGCTCTTAACCATTGAGCCATCTCTCCAGCCCCTGATCACTAACTCTTGATCCTCCTGTCTACTTCCTGAGTCCTGAGATTACAGGTATATATCACCAGACCTGAATGACTCATCTTTTTTAATGATTCTACCTCATTTCTCCAATCTGAACATAAGAACTTTTCTGACGCTAGTCACTGGTGGAGAATACACAAGATAGTTGCTACTCATGAGTCCTGGAGTCCTGTTATGCTGTGAGAGGTTGAATGGATTGAGTTTAATCTTACATTTCATTCATTAAATTCATTTATTTACTCATCCACCTATCAATAAAACCTTGCTGAATACCTACTATGTGCCTATCCCCTGGATCGTGGGTTTTCAGATAATGAAATGAATGGATGAGTAAATGGTCAGAAAAGTTTTGCTCATTAAAGAGCTACAAATAGTACCTGACTATCTGGACATGAACTTTTTGGCTCTCTGCCCTTCAAATGCAGTTATATTGAGATGAAAGAGGGGAAAAAACCTTTATTCTTTTGCCTGCTGTGTTGTTTTAAAATTTTATAAAAAAGTACAATGCCTTGAAGAGGTCCAGGCAGAAATAAATCTTTCTATGGTGTCTAAAAATGGACAGACCCATCTCTCTAGAAGCCGCTGGGGGTCAGCCGTCGTGCCCCACAAAGGCAGTGGGCAGAGTCTCCCCTGTTATCATTTTTAAGGCCACTGCAAGTTGTTATTATTATTATTTTTTAGTTTGGTTTTGCCTACTGCCAAACCTTTCTCAGAATCTGTGTGGTGTTGGTCTTCCACTAGAGACAGGGACTTGGTGAGTTGAATCCCATTTATTTTGCTTTCCTCAACTGCCTTCCCCCTGGCAATACGTGCAAAGGAAATCTCTCCAGTTGAGGCAACAGGCTTGCAGGTGTTGTGGCATCGATCTTTTCCTCTGTTGCATTCAGCAGGTTGAAGGGGCTGGTCTCATAGGTATTCACTGAGCTCTGGCACATGGGGTGCACAGTAGATGTCCAGCCAGTTCTTGTTTGACTGATGAATTTTTATAAATCCCATTAAGGCTAGGATTGTGCCTTGTGTCCCCAGCACCTGTTACAGACCTCCTACTTTATAGGTGTTCAATGAAGATGTGTATTGAATAAAGGCATGTTACTGAGGAAAGTTGAGCTTTGTAAATTCAAAAGTGTGCCCTAGTGTTGTCTCATTTCTTTAAAGAAAAAAAATTCCCCCCTCCCCTCTCTACACAGTCAACACAGCACAGTTCTGTGACAAGATGTGTGTGTGTGTGTGTGTGTGTGTGTGTGTATGTGTGTGTATAAGAACTATTTTGATGCTAGTCACTGGTGGAGAATACACAACTATATAGTTCTCTACCATATAGTGGAGAATACTCACTGTATAGTTCTCCAGCAGAGCCCAGCTGGGTGGCCTCTAATTCAGTACTGACACTATCTACTTGGAGATAGCAACAGATCCGATAGGTCAAGGGCTCCATCCCACAAGACAGATCTCCTACTTCAGATGCCACTTGCCAATAATAAGTTGTCACCATACTTCTGACTAGCTGACTTTAAATTGGGGTTCCTACTATCCTTCCTTGGGCTTAATTTGCTAGGATGGTTCACAGAACTCAGGAGAACATATGCACTGGCTTATTATAAAGGCTGCTATAAAGGATGTAAAGAGCCAGATGGAAGAGATGCACAGAGCAAGGCATGAGGGAAGGGCCAGGAAGCTTCTGTGTCTCCTACATGGCGCCACTGTCTAGGATACCCACAAGTTCAGTCACTCCCAAGCTCATCAAAGCCTCATTGTTGAAGTGTCTTCATGGAAAGTAATTTCTGTCTCCTTCACCCCTCCTTAGTGGTGAGTGGCTGGGATGGAAAGTCTCAACTTCCTTGTCTCTTTTTTTTGTCAGCTGCCTCATTCTGAGGCTATCTAGGAGATGCACCCTGCTGTTACCTCTTTATGATTAAGTCAAGTGCCAAAGTGTGGGGAAAAAGGACTCATTATGAGTAGTGAAAGACATTCCTGCCACTCAAGGTTTTGGGAGCAACAGGTCTGTGGGCAAAGACCAAATCTGTTTCCTTTATGCTATAATACCCTTCTAGTTTTGAACAATAAGATGAAATATGAGATTAGCCTACTTCTGCTTGTGTTCTGCATATTTTGGGTGAACATGGGGAAGGAAGCTCTTATTGACCAACACACTGATCTAATCTGTTCTTCCGCTGCTTCAGCCAAGTCATTGAGATGAAAGACCTGGGTCAGGGGTTACTTTTTGCCTTCATTCAAAACTCCCAGGACTCAAAGGACAGAGAGAAGTGGTAGCCAGTGACAACTGGACAGTCGGGAACCCAGTCCACATGCATTAGTCCAGGAGACCAGTGAAGAGCAGAATCATGTCCTGAGTTCGAGAGAAGCTCCACTGGCGTGGGGCTGGCAGTTATGTCTTGACTCAGGAAATTCCTTCTGTGGAGAAGGGCTTTTTTTTTTTTTTTTTCTGGTCTCATCTTCTAGCCCCCTTGACTTACCTCCCAGGAGAAGATGGATGACTCAGTAGGATGATGAGATTAGCAGAGGGAAGGATGCTCTGTGCCTGTTTCTCATTTGGGACTGTCAGCAGGGGTCATTTTGCTTGGCTTCCTCATTCTCACACAAGGCAGCTTACTGCATGCATTTAGTGCTGCGTGGGACTGGGTGGACTTTTGGATTAGAAACACATTTTTTTTTTTTTTTTTTGAGATAGGGTCTCACTGTGTAGTCCTGGCTGGCCTGGAATTCACTATGTAAATCAGGCTCCCAAGCGGGCCTTGAACTCACAGAGATCCACTTGCCTCTGTCTTCTGAGTACTACAATTAAAGGCACGTACCTCCACATCAAGCCTAGACATATATTCATTTTTTTTTTTTTTTGAGACATGGTCTCTCTGTAGCCTCAGGCCCAAGCCTGGAACTAGTTAAGTGGACCAGGCTGGCTTCCAGCTCACAGAGATCTGCCTGCCTCTGCCTCCCTGGTGTTGGAATTAAAGAATTCTATTAAACACCTGCCTGCAGCTTTCCTAGCCTTTGTGAGCACTGGGGAGTATGATCTCAATCTACATTTATTTGCCTCCTGAAACTCTCAATTGCTGCCAAGTTTGGTGGAGAAGGATCTCCCTCAAAACCTGGCAGCTGGGGTTTAGTGGTTGGGTGGGGGTGGGAGTGGATCTGGTTGAAAGGGCGGAGACAAGTGACAAGCAGGTGGTATTTCCTGGCTTGGTTCTTACACAGTGTGTAGGGAGCAAACCCCATATTCTTTCCAGGACTCCCTACATGGAGACTGCCCTAGGCCTCCACCTATGTCATGGGGAATCATCCTTTACTGTGGCTGTTTTGCTGCAGCCTCTGCAGGTCTTTCCCCAGCCTTCTCCACCTGATACTACTGTGGGATAGTGGTACAGACCTCTAGGAAGACAGTAGGATGAGGGCAGTCACTAGGGATCTCCTTCAGTTCTATCTTTCCTTAAGGTAAAGAAAGGGACATTTCCTCAGCAAGCAGATGTGCTGAGGCACATGTTTCCTTACAGTAAATTCTATTCTCTGGAGTACATGGTTCTTGAAGCAAATAAAACTCTTCACAAGATATATCTGGTAACTGACCAAGCCATGTCTGAAGTTTCTCTCTCTCTCTCTCTCTCTCTCTCTCTCTCTCTCTCTCTCGATGCAAACATGATATTCAATAGAAACTATACTTCAAATTTTGAATTTTGTCAGGTGTGGTAGTACAGGCCTGTCATCTCAGTACTTGAAAGGCTGAGGCAGGAGGATCAGGAGTCCAAGGCCAGCCTGACTATGTAGTGAGATCCTGTCTTCAAAAAAAAAAATCTTGAATTTTGATGTCTCATAGAGGCAGGGCAACAGTGAAAAGCCACAGTCTCTGGTCATAAGACTCTGCAATGTATTAAATGTAAGTTAGACAGTATGTACTAAGTACATTTTTTCACTTAGAATATTTTCGGTTTATGATGGGTTTATCAGGATATAACCCGAACGTAAGTTAAGGAACCCAATTTACCAGATTTGAGCCCACTTCACACCCAGGGACTGTCCCATATGGCTCAGAGACCCAGGTAAGTTACTATCCCCCAATTCAGGTCACCCCAAAAGTCCCAGACTTACCAGACCTCAGCCCACTCCCCACTAGGGACTCTGTAGCTGCTATTCCAGTTGACTAGGAGACCCAGGGCCCTCCCTCCCTCGGGACTCACTAGAGCCCTGTCAGCTGCCTGACCACGATTCTCCAATTGCCCCATGACCAGTCTACACAACCAGGGGGACCTTGTTCCAGGTTCCTTGACCAAGTAACTTCAGGCACCAGACTATAGCTGACAGACAGAGTTGGAATAGAAGTCATAGCCATAAGTTCAGAAGACACAAGAAATTGACATCCCAACTCGTGATGAATTAGAACCCTCTGAACATTGTAACCCCTCTGCTGCAAGAAGAAAGATGACTTGAAAAAGAAGAAAGAAAAACTCAGCCAACAAACTCCAGATATACAAATCCCAATGCAGAAATAAAAACAACACAAAAACCAACATAGTGTGTTTCCTCCAAAAAAATACAAATCTCATAGCAATGGCCCTAATGAAAATAATCGGGAAAAAGTAGACAAAGACTTCCAAAGGATGATTGTAACTATACTCAGACAACTCAAAGAAGACAAAAGAGATGAATAAAACAAGGTTTCAATTTAAGACATGAGAACAGAGTTTAAATTACTGAAGAAAGTCCAAGCTTAAATAATGCTAGAAATGAAAAACTTAGTAAGTCAAATAGAAACCTCAGTGGAAAGCCTCACAAACAGAATGGATCATGTTGAAAACAGAGGATCAGGATGGAAGACAAAGTAGAGGAACCGGATCATTTCGTAAAGGTCAATGAGAATTTAAGAAAAAAAAGGAGTGGAACATGAGAGAGCTCTGGTACTGTGAGAAGACGTAGCCTTTGAATTATGGGTATAGAAGAAGAAGAATACCGTAGTGAAAGCATAGAAAATGCATTCAGTAAAATCCTAGAAAATTCCTCAAACCTAGAGAAAGACATACACATCTAGGTACAACAGGCCTACAGAATGCCAACTGGACAGTGCTAGAAAAGAAATTCTCCACAACAGACGTATAATCAAAACATTAAAAACACAGGGCAAGCTGGGCCTGGTGGCTTAATCCCAGCACTTGAGAGGCAGAGACAGGCAGATCTCTGTGAGTTCAAGGCCAATCTGGTCTATATAGTGAGTTCCAGGTCAGGTGGGGCTACAGGGAGACCCTGTCTCAAAAAGATGAAAACAAAACAAAACAACAACAACAAAAAAACACAGGGTAAAAGAAAAGAAACGGCATTAAAAGTTTAAGAGAGAGGGCTGGGCGTGGTGGCACATCTTTAATCCCAGCACTCGGGAGGCAGAGGCAGGCAGATCTCTGTGAGTTCGAGGCCAGCCTGGTCTCCATAGAGAATCTGGGCCAGCTGCAGCTACAAGGAGACCCTGTCTCAAAAAGACCAAAAAAAAAAAAAGTTTAAGAGAGAAACATCAAGTCATTTATAAAGGCAGGGCCATTAGAATAATACCTGATTATTTGACAGAACCCTTTAAAGCCAGAAGGGCCTATAAATATGTATTCCAAGTTCTAAAAGCCAACTATTAACCTAGGCTATGATACCGAGAGAAGTCAAGGAGCCCTATATACTTACCTATCAGTATGTTATTTTTATTTCTACACATACATATGCTATCTACATATATACAATAATACTACATATATAAATAGCACTCTGGTGGTAAGAGGACACAAGCTGAAGGCCATTCTGGACTACAGCAAGTTCCAGACCAACATAGGCTATAAAAAACTATCTCTATATCTCTATCATCTATATCTGTATACACACAAAATGATATATATACACATTGTATTTATTTGTTATAGGATTTAATGCTTCAGATAGATACACATATGCTCAAAGAAGCTTGTATACACATATATTTTCTATGTATAATAGAGCAACACTTTCTCTCTAAGAAGTCTTTAAAACTCACTGTTGGGCTCTTAGAGATGGCTTAGCAATTAAGAACACTTACTATTCTTGCAGAAGACCCAGGTTTGGTTCCCAGCACCTGCACGGTGGATCACAACTGGCTGTAACTCTAGTTACTCAGGATCTGATGCCTTCTTCTGGCCACTTCAGGGATTTGAGCACACATGGTGCACATAAACTCACTCAGGCGCGCACGCACACACACACACACACACACACACACACAAAACAACAACAACAACAAAAATACATTTTTTAAAAAAAACTTGATGTCAAGAAAAAAGAATCTCTGCTTCCTTGTCACCATGAGGTGAATAGACTTTGCCACATGCTCCTGCTATCATGATATTCTGCCCCATCTCAGGCCCCAAAACACTGGATCCAACTAACCTTGAAAGTATAAACCAAAATAAGTGTTTCTGAGAGAGAGTGAGAGAGAAAGAGAGAGAAGTACTATTTCCATATTTCTCCTGTCCTTAAGGTTTCCTTCCTTCCTTCCTTCCTTCCTTCCTTCCTTCCTTCCTTCCTTCCTTCCTTCCTTCCCTCCCTCCCTCCCTCCTTCCGGTTGCTAGGTACGGTTCTTTAAAAAAGAAAAAAATTCGGGGTTGGTTGGGGATTTAGCTCAGTGGTAGAGTGCCTGCCTATCGAGCACCCTGGGTTCGGTCCTCGGCTCCAGAAAAGAAAAAAAGAAAAATCTCCCTTTACTCCCAGATGGCCTGGAACCGACCTTCCTCAATTAGTGAGGTAGTGAGTACTGCTGGCTGGTGTTTTTTTGTTTTTTTTCATAGCTGTCGGGAGTCGAGTTCTTAAGGCTTACTTGAGCATCACCTCCCTGTAGCCCCAGCTGTTCTGAAACTCACTACATAGAACTCACAGGGCTCTGCCTGCCTCTGCCTCCCGAGTGCTCGGAACCACAGATGTGTGCCACCACGCCCGGCTCTTTCTTCTTCTTTTTAATTTTTAAAACATTATTATTTTTTATTGTATGCGTACACAACATGTATTGCCTGCGTGTAGGAAAGTGCACCCCTCTTGTGCAGTGCACGTGCAGTGCAGAAGAGGCTGTCGGATCCCCAGGGACAGGAGTTACAGACAGTTGTTAGCTGCCATGTGGGTGCTGGGATTCCAACCCCGGTCTTCTACGAGAATGGCCAGCGTTCTTAACTGCTGTGAGCTATCTCTCCAGCCGCTCTTTATGGCATTTTCACTCTTATGTCTCAGTGTACTTTGTCTGTCCTCCATCATTCCCTCCTTCCATTCTCCTTCCCCAAAGAAGGCCTTCTCTCTCTCTCTCTCTCTCTCTCTCTCTCTGTCTCGTGCGGGGATTAAAGGCGTGCACCACCCTGTCTGGTAAATATTAACAAATCCAATTTTCAATAGTTTATTTTTCTTTATTTTTATTTTACATGTGTGCGTGTATTGCATTCTTGTGTGCAAGTGCACCTATGTTGTGCAATGCCTGTGGACAGAAGAGGGTGTCGGATCTCCTGGAATTGGAATTACGGACAGTTGTTAGCAGACATGTAGGTGCTGGGATTTGAACCAGGGTCTTCTGCAAGAATAGTCAGTGTTCTTAACTGCTGAGCCATCTCTCCAGCCTGGGACATGGAAAATTTAAGTTGTTTTTTTTTTAACTTTGCCTACCCTAGGGAAGGGAAGACATGATAAATATTTATTGATTGTATCAACACCCATTGCAGTATTTGCAAAGCAGTGTGCTTAAACTGTGGTTAGGGAGGGGCATGTTTGGGGAAATTGCTACTCTAAGCTAGGAAGATATGACTTGAGGTTCTTAAATTGTGTTTAATAAATATTTACCTTAGCTGTTGTGTGTGTGTGTGTGTGTGTGTGTGTGTGTGTTTTCCCAGTCCCTACTCATGGGAACTTGTCTCTATTTCTCAAACCAGTCTGATGGCTTAGTCTAATGGGGCATAGCAGTTTGCCAAGCTTGCCTTGTATAAGACTCTCTTTACTGTCCAGACCAGGCATGAGCATGAGGGCAATCACATCTGTAAAGGCCTTTAGGCTGGAAAGAACATTCTTAAGAAGGGAAGCACCAATCAACAGCTGTGCTCTGTCCCAAATGTAGTTGGACATTCTCAAGAGACAAGGCAAAAAGATTTTGTTTCTGGTGCATATATGAAACTCTGGCCAATACTTGATACTACTGTTATTAATATTTAAAAGTATTCCAAGGTAAGAAATGTGAATAAAATTGAGAAAGTGTAAGAAACATTACATATCAGTCTTTTCTGTCAAACACTGTAAAACTTTTGTCTAGGACAAGGAATTCAATCTTTTGATCCCTACACAGCTTGTAAAACTTTTGTTTACACAAAAGCCCTGTCACATTCCAGAACCTGATGGCCTGGGGTGGCTGAGCTGTAACCCCTTTAGGCCAATCCTTTCCCCCTTCTCCTTCATTTCTTTTGCTCCCATTCTTTTAAAACTAGTCAACCCAGAAAGATTGTGAGTTTGGACCCCAGCCAGTGGGGAAAAGACACAGCACTCTTGTGTTAAGATAAAAACCTATCAAATTTCTGGTTCAGGTATGCTTGCTTGATTTGGACAGTGCAACATACCCTTTTGCAAAAGTAAATGCTGTCTTGCTGAGCTACTTTTGCTTTGTCAGCCTGTTGTTTGTGCAGTACCAGTGGGGTCCTTGAACCTCAGATTTTATTTCTAACAAAAGGAAAGGATATGTAGCCTAATTTGCTTTCTATTGCTGCTGTGATAAAACACTGACCAAAAGCAACTTGAGGAGGAAAGGGTTTATTTGGCTCACATGTTTCAATAATAGTTCATCATTGAGGGAAGCCAGAACAGGAGATCAACAGGAACCTGGAGGCAGGAACTGAAGCACAGACCATGAAGGAATGCTGTCTACTGACTTGCTTCTCTGGCCTGTACTCAGCCTGATTTCTTATTTAACCCAGGACCACCTGCCCAGGGTGGCACCACCCACAGTGGGCTAGGCCTTCTCATATCACTCAACAATCCAGAAAATGCCTCACAGATGTGCTCATAGGCCAATGTGATAGAGGTAGTTCTCCAATTGAGGTTCCCTCTTCCCAGGTGTGTCAAGTTGACAACTGAAGCTACCCAGCACAATATGCAATTTAACTAAAGTTATACCTTTAGTAAAAGGCAGACAGGATTCAAATCAGACTCCACAGTTCTTTCCCTTTGTTTCAAGGAATGATTTAATGAATGACTTACTGGTGATATAACAATGGTAGACATACACTGAACTTTCAACAGGAAGTGATATAATGGTTGATGTTCTAAAATGTTTGTGTGTTGTCAGGATTCATTATCTAAACTTAGATGAATTGTCTGCTATAGATGACAGCAATGTTAAATTCACCAGAGTGCTTCTTTTCAAGTGGGGTTTTTCTAAACGAGGGCCTTACACAAGCCAGACAGGTGTTCTATCACTGAGATACCCACTAGCTCCCAGGTCACTTCTTGACTAAGCGTTTAGTGAAGAAAAGAGGCATCATTGATAACAAAGCCATCTTGGCTCTAGGTATATTAGTGCTTACATCCTCAGCAAGGAGGATCAAGAGAAGCTGGAGTGCAGACACTCTCAAATGCTCATTTTAGCCAGTTATTTCCCAATTTGAGTGTCACTAATGTGGCAACACCAAGTGGACTTAAGCATTCTGTGCTCTCTCTTCACTCACCACTGGGCAAGTGGGCCAGGAAGTGAACGTCCAGGAGACCATGGAAAAGGGAGGGATGGGGGTGAGTCATGTCTCAGGACAGTGTTTGAACAATGAGCAGTGAGTGGTGATTATTCTTCAGAATTGCCTTATTATCCCCCCTCTTATGCTGTTGACTTTTAAGGTCCCAGATGCATTTTGTTATGTTTTTCTTGATAATGCAGGCACCTAAATTGTGCATTGTCTAAAAAAAAATTAAAAATTAAAAAAGAATGTACAGATGGATAACCCCAGCTACTCAGGAGGTGGAGGCAGGAAGATTGCAAGTTCAAGGTCTGCTTGGGCAGCTTAGTTAGAATTCTGTCTCAAAATTATAAAAAGTAAAAGAATGGTGGGAGACACAGTTTAGTGACAGAGCATTTGTCCATGTGCAAGGCTCCAGTTTCCATCCCTACTGCTGAACAAACTAAGAGAATGTACACAGGGAACTTTGCAACTACTCTCCAGGGAGGCATTAGTATTGTCGCTTGTGGGGACACTGATAGTCCAGGTGACCAGGTCTGATCCTTCTTGAGCACAAACTCAGTGGTGTGCTACCAGAATGTTAAGAAGACAAGGATTGCTCCCCGCCCCTCTGGCCTCAGGTGTAAACTGTCATCTGTCTTGGAGGGGACTTCTTACGGACTGCTCTTAGACCCTTGGATTTTCCAGACGATTCCACAGCCTCTTGGAGATCAGTTCGGGGGAGTTTGCCTTGAAACACTTGCACAGTGCTTTCTATGCTAGATACTTACTTTTTGGTATTTCCTGCGGGAGCACTGCTTGGGTGGAGTTCCCTTTGGAAGCGCCAGAGCTTTCCTGTTTGTGTAGTTGATTTCCAAAACCTTAAATAAACTTTGTTGTTATGTGTCCAGAACAATAACAGCTTGACAGCTCTTCATTAAGCCTGCTACTGTTCTAGAAGCTGGATGCTATAGTGACCTCCACAGCCCCTGCTTTCAAAGAGCTCTCAGTCTGGTCTTGGACTCAGATTAGTAAACAGGCATTTACCTTCCATGTGATATGTGCCATGCTGGACAAAGTACAGAGTGTTGGGGATGTGAAGCAGGGTGGATGCAACCTCAGAAGTGGCAGGGCTTGGGGAGTTGGAGTGTGCAGGAAAAGCCTCCCCAAAGCCTGAGCCAGCTCACCTGCATGCTAAATATAAGAACCTGAATTTCTGTAAATCTGTTGTCAATTATCTGCAAGTAGGTTATTCTAGTTAATTTTTAAGAAAATGTTTTTTTTCAAGCTGTTTTGCAATGGCTTAAATGTCTTCACTTGTCCTATCTTCACTGCAAGTTTACACAGAAGCAACAAACATCATGGAAGAAGTGGTGCCAACTTAATAGCCTGCTTGAGAGAAGGCTGAAGGCTGAGCGAATCTTTGCCTCTCCTGCTTGGAATGAGGGTGTTCTAGTTTGCCTTCAGTTGCTGTGACAAAATACTCTGACCAAAACCAACTTGGAAGGAAAGGGTTTATTTGGCTTACATCTCCTGGGTCACAGTTCATCGCTGAGGGAATCCAAGGTAGGAACTCAGGGCAGGAACCTGGAGGCAGGAGCTGGAGCATAGGCCATGGAGAAACACTGCTTACTGGCTTCCTCTCCTGGCCCCTGCTCAACCTGCTTTCTTATGCAATGTAGGCCCACGTGCCCAGGGATGGCACCATCCACAGTGGGCTGGTCCCTCCCACATCACTCCACAATCAAGAAAATAACTCACAGACATAGCCACAGGCCAGTCCAATGGAGGCAATTCACCAATTGAGGCTCCCTCTACCCAGGTGTGTGAAGTTGACAACCAAAGCTATCCATCACACCATATAATTTGATAAGATTTAACATATTAGTTAAGCGTAATAGAAATCAATTCTGTCTTACAATGTGAGATAAATTCTTTGAGATTTTAGAAATGAAGACTTCTGCATAGGGAGCCCAAAGTAGGAATTCAGGGCAGGAGCTGAGAAGCACAGACCATGAAGGAATGCTGCTTACTGGCTTGGTCCTCTGGCCCACGTTCAACCCACTTTCTTATATAGGACAACCTGCCCAGGGGTGGCACCACCCATATTGGGCTGGGCCCTTCACATCACTCAACAACCAAGAAAATGCCTCACAGACATGGCCATAGGCCAGTCCAATGGAGGCAATTCCCCAATTGAAGTGCCCTCAACCCAGGTGTGTCAAGTTGACAACTAAAGCTGTCCAACACAACTGACCCCTTGTCAACTTCAACTTGACACACAAACATATCACTATTACACCACAAGCTTTCCATTTCTTAGCCCCAAGTTTTGGTGTTAGTAATATTGCTATCACAGCAGTACATCTTTAAAAGTACCACAACCCTTGAAAAAACTCAAACACTTTAAAAAGTTCAAAGTCTCTTTTAAAAGTCTCTCAACCATGTTTATTACTCTCAAACAAACAAACCAAAAAAAAGAAAAAGAAAAAGAAAAACAAGTACTGTTTTATTTCAAAAGGGAAGAACTGGGCACACTTAAGCAAAACCAAAGTCCAGCAAAGTAGCTCAAGGCTGGACATCTGGGATTAATCACAATCTTCTGGACTCCAAAGGGTTTCAACAGCTCCCTTTCTCTGACTCTGCTGCCCACAGCACACACAGCTCTTGTAGGCTCAGGCTGGCTCCATTCCACACCTGCTGCTGCCCTTGGTGGTTGTCCCATGGTCTTGGCATCTCCAAAAAGCTGGTCTCTACTGAAACTGACACTGCACCTTCGCCAATGGACTCTTCTGGCCTCTCAGGGTAGAAAGCCTCAGATTCTCTCCATGACCCCTTTAACCCTGGGGTTCTTCACTGCAACTGAGGCTGAGCCTTCACCAATGGCCTTTCCTGGCCTCTGAGGGTGTCAAGCCTCAGCCAGCTACTCTCTATGACCCCTTCATGCTTTTAACACCAGAACCATACAGGAGACTCTTACACATTACCAAGTCCTGCTTCCAGCTTGAGATGGAGGCTTGGCCCCCACTCTGGACCACAGCTTCTGTGTACTGACCCTGGGGAAATTCTTCCCAGAAGATTTATGCTAATCTCTTGTTACAGTTGATTTTTCAGCCCCAGCATCAATTGCCCCAGTAAAGCAAAGGTTTTATTTCAGTGGTTTTGGTATTTTCTTAATCGCAGCTGATTCTTCAGCCCCAGAAGACCAGAAACCACAGATTCTCAATTCAAGATATCACACAAATGGCCCTGAAAATCTTTACTTCCCCTTGAAGCTTCACAAGACAAAGCTTCATTGTCTATACCTCTTTCAGCAGAACTGTTCCAAGTTCCATAGCAACAGTTCACTAAGCTCTAAGCACTCAATGGCTTTTCCAGCCCAAACACTTCCACAATCCTCCCCAAACAACTGGGGGAGGTCTGTTGCAGTAATGCCCGACTCCTGGTACCAATTTCTGTTCTAGTTTGCCTTCAATTGCTGTGAAAAAACACTCTGAGCAAAATCAACTTAGGGAGGAAAGGATTTATTTGGCTTATATCTCCTGGGTCACAGTTTATAACTGAGGGAGCCCAAAGTAGGGCAGGAACCTGAAGGCAGGAGCTAAAGCACAGGCCATGAAGGAACACTGCTTACTAGCTTGCTCCTTTGGCCCATGCTCAACCTACTTTCTTACACAATACAGGACCACCTGCCCAGGGGTGGCATCACCCACAATAGGCTGGGCCTTTGATCACATCACTCAGCAATCAAGAAAATGCCTTGAAGGAGGAAATTCCCTAATTGAGGTTCCCTCAACCCAGGTATGTCAAGTTGACAACTAAATCTGTTCAGCACAGAGGGTAAAGTAGAAATGGAATCAGGCAAGATAAGTGAGGTGTTTCCTGGATCTCAACATGTCAGGTCTTTCTCGTGAACTTAATTATTTCATTTGAGGTGTATTTGGAGAGAGCAAATGGATACAGTTCTTTAAATTCTATATAGGCCACAAACATAGCCCAGGACTACTAAATGTAAATGACATGTGCTTTATTTATTTAATATCTTTATTTCTGTAGCATTATTGTTATAATTTGCATATAATAAAAATGCAGCACAAAAGCTTATGGGTTTCTTTCTTTCTTTCTTTTTTTTTTTTTTTTTTTTTTTTTTTGGTCTTTTTGAGACAGGGTTTTCCCTGTAGCCCCACCTGTCCTGGAACTCACTATGTAGACCAGGCTGGCCTTGAACTCACAGAGATCTGCTTGCCTCTGCCTCCTGAGTGCTGTGACTAAAGGCATGTGCCACCAAGGCTATTTTTATTTTTTAAAAAATATTTTCTTTAGTTTTTATTTTACATGTATGAGTGTATTGCTTGCATGAATGTAAGTGCCCCCCGTGTTGTGCAGTGCCTGTGGAGGTCAGATCCCCTGGAACTGGAGTTATGGATGGTTGTTAGCTGCCATGTGGGTGCCGGGAATTGAACCCAGGTCCTCTGCAAGAGCAGCAAATGCTCTTAACCACTGAGCCATCTCTGCAGCCCCAGGCCTATGAATTTCAACATATGTAAGTGTGTTCCTCCTTTACAGTAGAGGCCCAAACACTGTCAAATCTCAAAGGTTCTCCATGTCTTTTTTTCAGTTGCCTCGTCCCTGGCCCCAGGCATACACTAACCTGCTTTCTGTTACCATAGATTAATTTCACCTGTTCTAGAAGTTCTGCTCTATGGCGTCATTCCATGTATAAACTTCTGAATCTGGTGCCCTACTCCCCTCAGGATAATGTATTTGATATCTTCCCTCATTTCTTTTTACTTAAAACTGTTTTTTTTTTTTCGAGGTACAAATAGTTGCTCAGTTACTTAGCAAGATAAGCAATTGAAGGAGGTCTCTCAGGCCCAAGAATTCTACCAACTTGACCAGGAAGGGAAGGCCCTCGAATTATATCCGGTTAGTAAGGATTACGTTTAGGAAGAGAGGAGCATGTGCCTTTTCGAGCCCTGGGAGCCAGGGAGAGCAGGAAGAGATGAAGCTGTGGTGACTGACAGAACACATTACAGAGGACGACAGCCACATTTGCTCAGCTCTGTTATGAGCTCAGCAAAATGTGACAATCCTGGGAAATATAAATATATATCACTGTATTTATATGTGTGTTTGTCTCAGGAGACCTGGCAGGGAGTGGTGGGAAGGGTTTGCTGAAGACTGAGTGTGCAGAGCTAACTGGGCCAAGTGAAGTCTGTCCCAGGCCACATCCATCCTTGGTGATAAACACACATTACAAGCTGGGCATGGTGGCGCACGCCTTTAATCCCAGTACTTGAGGCAGAGGCAGGCGGATCTCTGTGAGTTCAAGGCCAGCCTGGTCTAAATAGTGAGTTCGAGGACAGCTGGGGCTGCAGGGAGACCCTGTCTCAAAAAGACCAAAAAAAAAAAAAAAAAAAAACCCCAAAAAACCCAAAACACACACATTACAAGGAGAGCTAATATTAATATTTATTGAACACTTAAGTACTGTCAGGTACTGCGCTTGGCTCCTTACAAGCACAGTTTTATTTAACTTGAATTCATGTGTTATGGAGCAAAGAGTCTTTCTGTTCCCTGATGTCCTGTTCCCTGTCTTCTTCTAGGGTGGTTGCCTCCTGCTGAGCTCCCAGTAGCCTGAGTCTATCTCTGAGTTCTTAAGGGGACTGTAACCACTTTGCATCTGATCTGGGACAGCAAAAATGTTTGGGATTTTACTTGTTACCAATGGGTACAGGGAAGCAAACACTCTCAGCTCCTTCCCTTGTGACACTGCCTGATTATTAACCTTGAATGATCCCTGGCCTTCCTACCAGCTTTTCTCAGGAGTATTTCCTTCTAAGTCACCTTTCCAAGTCCCCGCCTTAGAGTTTGCTTCTGGTCAAGGCTCTGTTGGTACAGTCATTTTGCGGATGAGGACACACATACACACACACACACACACACACACACACACACACACACCCACACACACACACACACACACACACACACACACACACCCCTAACTCCTGCTCATCCTTTAAATGAGCACCTGAACTTCACTTCCTCAGGCTGATTTTCCCTGACCCTTCCTCCCAGCCTAAGTGTCCAGTTTATGTTCTCAGTCAACCGCTGCTACCCTTATCTCAGTGCTGAGTTTGAAATTATCTATGTGATGACTGGGTTAGTGATCAGCCTCCCTCCTTCAAGTCAGATGCCTGGCTCTAGGCACTCAAAGGCCATGTGTGCCTTGCTGTTAGCAGTACCTCCAGCACCCTGCCATTGTTTTTAGAACATAGTAAATGCTCAGTAAGTATTTACTGGCTGAATAGATGGCTTGAGATTTCTTCCATTTCCTCATAGGCGCTCACCAGTTTCTTGGGTAGTTTTCAGCCTCTGTAAGAACTGTGACAGAAACGCATAAAATATGGTCCCTGTGAGTGACACAAGTCTGTCACCCATAGTCATTTGGGTGTATAGGGAAAAACAATACCCAGGTCAAGATGACAGAATTGCTCCAGGGTACCAAAATTTAGTGTCAACTGTAGAGTTAAATCTAGAAGCAGAAGAAGAGTAGGTAGAATCTGAATAAATTATTAGGAGAAATGTGAATATTTGAATAACATCTTAATAAAATACATTGCTTAAATTCACTCACATTCTGAATGAAACACATCTTAGAACTACTTTTCAACAAAAGTACACTTCTCTCTCTCTCTCTCTCTCATTGGGAGGCTGATAAATATCTATTTCCTTCTATTCTTGCCATGGTAATTTCCCAGCTATATGAAATTTACAAATTTCCTTGAAGCGTTTGTGGAGAAAGGTGCAATGGATATGAGTGAGATTATTGGAATGTGTGCTGACTGAGAGATTTCCCAGGCGGACAGTTAAAATATACACAGGCACACACGCTCTCTGCACTCTGGATACTTTGGCTGTGATCAGCAGAGATGAATTTTCCTACCTGACAGTTAGTTGCCTGTGAGTCAAGAAGTGTGTGTTAATAGTTACCAGATTTCTGCTGCTGTTTGCTGCTGTCTTAGGCAATCCATCACCTGCCAGGACGCAGGGCCTGAAGGATCTTGGCACATGGAGAGGTTGGTGCTTAGCAGCAAAGTAAATATTGGTATGTTGTAGGGGAGAGGTGAATATAAATAAGTCAATATATCCTTAGGAAAAAAGTTCACCTCTGAATCTACCACTTTTTATTTTATTCTTAACAATAGTCTAATAGGAAACCAATGACTTTTCAGGTTATGAGACAAATCAAAGCAAAGGATTTTTGTAACAATATAACAGTTGGAAAGTACCTGCGGGTTGGTAAATGCTCTATGCGTAATCTTGAAGATGAAAGGCATATTTGTTGCCACAAATCCTGACGGTTGGGTCCAATTACTGCACTTGTTCTTTCTGACTTTATCCTTCATGTTCCTGTGCATCAATATTTGCTTGGAGATGTTAATCAAGCCAGTGCTTTGCACGTGTGGCTCTTAAGAGCCTGCACTCGGAATGCCTTCCATGCATCCAAGTCAATGGGGTCATTTTCTGATTTTTCAATAGCTGGTACTGGGGTCATCTTTTACCTCCTTTATGAAAGATTTCTGGACTAACTCTTGCTCTCCTAGAATGAGCCAGTTTATCCTACATACACTTGAGTGCAGATCTATTTAGCAAAACATGACTGGGCTCTCTAGGGAGTCTCTGTTCATTCCCAGTATCCACTTTGAAGCCAAAGTCAACATTTCATTGAAACCCACTTGCCCACTTGTGACTTCTTGTCACCTCCCAAAGCATCTCAGTAATGAAAGTTTTGTTGAGATGCTCACATGGGAGACAGATGGAGGGCTTCCACTGAATACCATATAACCAAACTCTTAAAAATCTCTACTGACTCTCCTTTCCGAGGTCTGTTTCCTGACACCTGCCGTTTCATCTTCCTGTTCCCACCAAGCCTCCACTCCTCCTGGCTCCAGCCTCCTCACTCATCACCCTTCCAACCCACTTAGCATTTTAGTCCCTCAACCCTGCTTCATTGAAGTTTTAGGTTCTGTTCTCTTGGGATCAATCTCTCTTAGAAGGCAAGGGCATTGCACATTTATTCTCTTGCCAGAGTCCAGAGGTAATTTAAGGATAGGAATTGTGCCTTATATACCTTTGCTTTTTCTGTTTTTAAAGTCTGGTCCTTGCTACACAGTTCTGGCTGGTCTGGTACTTGTGACATAGCCCAGGCTGGCCTTAAACTCATGGCATTTTTTCTTCCTCAACTTCTTGAGTACTGGAAAATCAGATGTGTACCACCATACCTAGCTCGTCTTTGAACATCCCTTCTTGAAAGTTCTTCCACATCCTCTTAGCGTCGGTATTGGCCAGCAGCCATTCTCCCTGGCTCCAGCATTCTGCTCAGCTGTGGTGGCCCTCTTCCCTTTCCAGCCCACAGTGTCTAGCCTTGGCCTTCAGCTGTTCATTCAGGCTCTATATCCTGGAGTAATCTATGTCATTCATGAGGGAGAGTGGTGGTAGAATTCCATCATTCTTTAAAGGTCAAGGTCAGCTCTTATAGGTCCATGCAGGCTCTTCCCACTCTCCTGGGCTCAGCTAGGCCTCCACTTTCTCAGGATACTTCACTGGGTTCTCCAGCACGGATATGATTCTGTCTCTGTTGAGTTGTTAGGTATAAGCTTTGGATGCACCCACGGTGAGGGAATGTAATAATTTGGCCTTACACTGTTGTGGGATGTGAGGAATAAGGCTTTGGGGTAGGTCATTTGTATTCTCAGGCTGTGGTCATTATTAGGGCTATTTACCACATTTGTCTGCTTTCTCTGTATTATCTGGCTTGTGGTAGGTTTATACTTCTCTAAGCTCTTGATGCTATACATGGTTGATTTGTTTTGGTCCATGAAGTGGGAAACAGGACCTTTGGGGGAAGAAGTTTTCAGAAGAAGAGGTGTTAAAAGCTGGTGAGTAACTGATCATACTCTTCCCTCTCTAATGATAACTAGCAGCATTTAAGAGATCTGGCAGTTTTCCATTAGCCTAGATACTTGAGTGAGAACCCATTCAAAACAGCCCCATGATACCACCAGAGAATAAGTTTTGTTGAGTGAAGCCATTAAGATTCAAAGTTCATTTGTTACTACAGCACAGCCCAGTCTATACAGATAGACTAGAAGTTCTTTGAGGATAGTACTTATGAATCACATACCTTTCTATTTCCTGTACAACATATTCCGGCATTCATGAGCATTTGGAACCTTGTGGTTGATATAGAAACTGAGGGAGGGTGAGATATGAAACCGATGAGCTGGACTTGGTATCAGAACTTCAAATTGAGATTTCAGTCTGAATAACCAAAGGAAATGTGCACTATGACTCCCTTAGTGTTCTGAGATTCTTGTATATAAGAAAGCAGAAGAAAGATTGTAATGAAGAAAGCCTGAACTTTCAAGTTGTGTAGATCTGGGTTCAAGTGCAAGGGCTGCCATGCACTTTGTGGCATGACTGGGGCATGTTATTTAAGATCTTTGGGTCTTGGTTTCCTCTCATCTACAATAGAGATAATTTCACTACCTACTACTTGTGAAAATTAAGTGAGAGAACATGTTTAAAGCACTGAGCATGCAATGAATGGTCCACAAGCTTCATGGTCCCAGATCTTTCTTCCTAACAGATGTGTGCAGGTTGGAATGAGCACTTACCTCTCAGGGAATGGTTTCCCTTCATGGACTCCCTCTGAGATCTTGGTTACTTGCTTGGTCTCTGAATTTATGAAGCTTGAGCCACCTCAGATCTTTCAGGTCCTGCTTATTGCTCTATGTGTACTCTGGCTTCCTGAGGAATTCTATCTGTAACTGGCTGGAGTAAGCAGTAGCCCTTGGCAAAGGACTTCCATGGCAGGAGACCGGGTCAGTAGTATGTTTGAAATGGGCTCTCTGCTGCCAAAATAGTAAGTAGGACCCTCAGCGAAATGAGGAAAGCCAGTGAAGAAAGGAGAGGTGATCTTCACAAGAAAGAATTTAGTATATCCTGGTGACAAGCTCCAGCAAAGCCCTACTTTGGCCCGGTCTTGACTCAGTGACCTGAGAATGGCTTCTATCCTGAACTTTAGGATGACCTCAGTAGTTGAGGTAAGTCTGTGAAATTATCTTTAGTGACTGACTGCTTTGGGCTATAGTGTAGGGTTTTGTGGGATGGTCCCAAGGTTGGTGATTTATTTTGGAGGTAGGGGAGTAGGTATTAAAGGGGCTTGAATAGGGTCTTGCTGAAAAGAGACAGCAAGACAAAAAAACAAAAACAAAAAACAAAATAGGGTCTTGCTATATACCCCAGGCTAGATTGGAAGTCACTGTGTGGCCCACTGTCTAGCCTGGAGCTCACTATGAAGCCTAGGTTGATCTTGACTTTGTAATCTTCCTGCCTTAGCCTTCCAAGTGTTGGGATTATAGGTATGGGCCACCACACCTGGCAAGGCTTGTGCTTTCTTGGTCTTCTAGCCCAGTGAGCAGTGGTTTATGGGTGGGCACACTGTTCATGACTGAGTCCAGAGGCCATCTCTCTCCCACCTCCCTGTAGCTGCAGAGGGATATGGCCTGTCCCTACCCCAGAGGTGCTTGTGTAACTCCCTGTCTCAGGTCTTGGCAGAACCTCTGGTCCTGAAGTGAGAAAGAATGTTTACATTCTGCAAGAGCAGTTTGGTCCCCAGAACGCCACCTCTCAGGCTGCCTCAACTTGGCCCCTGCTCCTCAGCAAGTGCAGCACCTCTGTCTCTGCAGTGGGCTTAGAAATCACCTTGGATTTAGAAAAAACTAAGCTGTACATAACAAGGTCTGCTGCTAGGAAGCTTGCCTTAGGTAAACCATCTGGATCAGGCACCCTCGCTGGGAAGGACCGGACGGTTCTCTAGGACAAGGCTTTGTTGCCCCAGGGCCTTGTGCCTGGCACAGAGCTTGGTGCCAGGTGCAGATGCTCAACAGATACTCACTAGGTCAATAAATTGTGAAAATCCGTGGGTAAGAAAACAATTTAGGGGACACATTCCTGGAAATTAACACCTAATAAACAGCTGACCATGACTTACATTAATAGTCACTATTGTTACTGTTTACTAAATACCTAGTCTACACCAGCAAAGGCACATTTTGTTTCCTTAAACCACAGAATAATAAATTTAACAAATAAGTGACTTTTCCCCAGTTAATAACTGAGCATACTCAGAGCCATCTGCACAAAGTCTGAGGGACTTGCCTGATGTCCCAGGGACAGTAAATCAGGGTTCAAAGTCACGGTGCACAGAGCACTTTTTGTTTTTCCAAGTTGTCTTTTACCCCTGTTGGTATTTGTCCTGCAACAGGGCATGCCTGGGTTACCTTGAAAGGAGGAAGGAGGCCCAAGCGCCCCCCCCCGCCCCCGCAGTGTGGGCACTCTGTGTCACTCCTTTTTGTAAACAGGACTGAACTCAACTTGGAACTTGGAGAGAACCCTGTGGAGCAGCCCTGTCAGGCAGTTTTGCCATACTGTACTTCAAAACTCCCACCAGCGTTCAGGACCTTCCACACCTCAGTGGGCTACCTTTCCCTCCCAGGCCCTGTACCTATGGCCACACAGAACCCTTCTTTTTCTCTGTCCTCTTCAGTCGTCGGGGCTTCAAGGCCAGGTTTCCATTTTGCTAGAAAAACCTTGCTTCAGGTACTATTTTATGGACAGGCCCCAGCACAAAATCAGCACTGAATAAATACGCATTGAATTGCATGCTAAATTCTAGACAAAGGATGAAAACGCTTTGGATCCAGGAGATGGAAAAGCTGGGGGCGGGTGCCGTGTGGGGGCGGGACAATGATCTAGACTGTTCCCTCTGCTCTTCTGTCCTCTTTCCCTCCCTCCCTCCTGCTCTGAGCGCAGGCGCGGGCCTCAGCGTATTTAGTATTACTGCTGTCATCTGATTAGAGAAACATCCAGATTGAAAAGCTCCAATCGATGCCAGAGCAGAAGTGCACACACAGGGGGTTGTTTCCTTGGAAATGCTTCGGATGTAATTAACCTCCAAAGACAGACTCCAAACAGACTCCCCTGACCCTCTAGAGAGAAGCAGCTGGAATTGAAAGGCAAGCACCCGAAAGGCATCCTTGATTGCGGGGGTAGCGTGCGCATGCCCCTGGCTACCTTCGCAGCCACTGTCCGCAGATGGCCTCTGAGCCCGCGCTGGGACGCTGGGCTGGGGTTGGCGGCGGTGCCTGCTGCTGCTCGGCCGCGGATCCTGCTGTACACAGAGCAGCCCGGCCCAGGCCCAGTACAGAATGTTCTCTTCTGTGAACTGAGCTTGAACTTTTCCAGCCTGCTTTGTTTGGGGAACCGCACAGACACAGAGGGAAAAGACAGGGCAGATAACTCCCAAATCGCTGAAATCATGATGTTTTTCGGGATTTGGGCTTAAGCCGTTTGCTTTCGTTGCTCCAAGTGAAAAATCTCAAGCATTACGCTTCTGGGAAGAACAAAACGCCTGTGATGTCCTCCCTCAAAGAGTGGACTTGGCACCAACTTTGGAAATTAACAAGTCTGTCACTGTCTCTCTTCAAAAATTTTTCCCATTCTTAGGCATTCAAGGGACAACAACAATAAAAGTGCTCCCCCGGGGGGTGCAGAGATGGCTCAGCAGTTAAGAGCACTGGCTGCTCTTGCAGAGGACCTGGGTTCGAGTCCCAGCACCCACACGGTGGCTAACAACCATCCTTAACTCCAGTTCCAGGGAATCTGACGCCCTGTTCTGACCTCCATAAGCATTGCATGGCATGGGTGCACTTAGATATAAGCAGATCATACACTCATCCACATAAAAAAAAATAGTTTTCCTATAAAGATAGGCTTGTGACTTCTCCCTCAGTTGTTGAAGCTACCACGATATTACAATATTAAAATTGTGTTCCCGATTTGTTGTTAGGGCGAGATGCGATCTACAGGACTTTGGGGCAGATGGCCTCCATATAAATGACCAAAGAGAAAAGTTGTGAATGCTTAGCAAATGCTTAGCAAAGTACCTTCATCTGGTTTCAGGGTTGAGTCTCAGATTTGACAACAAAAATGGTTTAGGGGGCTGTGGAATAATCTTAGGTTGAGACCAATAGGTTAGACAATTGCAGGTTTTCCAACTCATAAATAAAAGTAATAATAGTAATTGTTATTATATTAAAAGGTGGGTTTTATTCTGTTTCCTAGCCTAACCCCAAACTTCTGGATTCAAGTAGTTTTCTACCAAGTAGCTGGGATTACAGGTACATGCCAACACAGGTTGATGATAATAATCATAGCAATTTTTAAATTTTTGTTGTTTATTGAGACAGGCTCTTACTATGTAGCCCAGGCTAGCCTCTTGAAATTTTCCTGTCTCAGCCTCCTGAGTGTGAGGATTACAAGTAAGCACCATTATACCCGGCCATCATAATTTTTTTTCTGTGTTTTTGAGACAGGGTCTCCCTATAGCTCCAGCTGCCATGGAACTCACTATGTAGACCAGGCTGGCTTTGAGCTCACAGACATCTGACTTGCCTCTGCCTTCTGAGTGCTGAGATTAAAGGCGTGTGCCACCACACCCAGCCATCATAATTATTTTTGATAGTAGTAGATTCCTTTCTTTGCAGTCAAATTATAAAACACTACCTGGGGGCTGGAGAGATGGCTCAGTGATTAAGAGCTCTGGCTGCCAGGCATGGTGGCACACACCTTTAATTCCAGCCCTCGGGAGGCAGAGGCAGGCAGATCTCTATGTGTTCAAGGCCAGCCTGGTCTACATACAATTTTAGTTCCGGGACAGCTGGGGGTACAGGGGGACCCTGTTTTAAAAAAAAAAAAAAAAAAAAAAAAAAAAGAGCTTTGGCTGCTCTTGCAGAACAGGGTTTGGTTCCTAGCACCCACATGCCTAACTCCACTTCCACTGGATCCAGTGCCCTGTTTTGGCCTCCATAGACATTGTACCACATGGGTGCACTTACATGCAGACAAAACACTAATATACAAAAAATAAAAGTAATAAACACTCCCAACTACCTGGTGAAGCAGGAAATGTATAAGTCTATGTGAGTTCTGGTTTTGAAGCCCTTTCCTCTGCAAGCCCATTAGAGTAGACAAATCAGTTCTGAAGCTCATTGGCGGAAAGGTGAGATGTGTCATATATACTGACTTTTTAAAAAAATAAGTGTGACTGTCTTGCTGTTGTACCAACAAAAGATTCTTCACTCGAATTGACGGTTCTGCCATTTGCCTTCTGGTTTAGGGCTGCTGTCTTCTGGATTTTGCTCATACTTTGGCTGTAGGGAGGGGCTTTAAAAATATTTATTTATTTACTTGTGTGTGAGCATTTGTGCCACGTGGAGGTCAGAGGACAACTTGTGGGAGTTGGTTCTCTTCTTGCACCATGTGAGTCTTAGGGATCGTTTGAACTCAGGTTATCAGGGTTGGTGGCAAGAGCCTTTGCATGGGGTATCATTTAGCTGGCCCTTGTTTTTAAAATTATTTACTTAGTTATTACTATTCTTTTAAACATAAGATCTCACTATGTAGGTAGCCCAGGCTGGTTCTAACTTGATCTCCTCCTGCTCCACATGTTGAAATTACAGGTGTTTGGCATCAACCTGGCTTGCCAAAGGGAGAGTTCTACAAGAATGTCTTTTACTTCTGAGATGATTTCAGTTCCAAAGAGAGTTTCTGACTTTTTATATATATTTTTTAAAAGTCACATGTCAGCATGCTATCAAAATATTGGGACAAAGACAAGGAACACAGGACCAGGACTTTTGGCCTTTCTTTCTGTGAGGAGCAGATGTTACATTGAATTTTATACAGGGTGAATTTGAGGAGTCCAGGGGACATCCACAGACTCCTAGTTGTGTTCTTGAATACATGCCTGGTGGGTGTGGTGGTGCACGCCTTTAATCTTAGCACCTGGGAGGCAGAGGCAGGTGGATCTCTGTGAAATTGAGGACAGCCTGGTCTAGACAGGGAGTTCCAGGTCAGCAGGGGTTACAGGGATGTAGGGACACTCTGTCTCAAACAAAATGAAACAACACCAACAAAAACCGAAACGCGTGCATGCAATTAAGAGCTAAAGCAGTTCAGAACACAGCCACATAGAGGAATTTACAAAACCTGGGTTGTAAATCCTGGGAAGAGAGCCATGCAGGCCATTTATAGGAGGGAAATGAGAGGCCATGTTTGACCTTAAGATATGCTAGCACTTAATACCAGAGGATGAGAAACTGAGAAATAATTCTTTTCTCATTTTCTTTCTTTCCCTCACCCCTCATCCCCCATCCCCCAACCACCACCCTCCATACCCCAACCTCCCCAGCAACGCTCCCCCGAGCCTCCATCCCCCCAACCCCTATGACTCCCTTGACAGGATTTTAGTATGTAACCATGGTTGGTTGGGAACTCAAAATATAGACCAGGCTGACAAACTCACAGAAATCTGCCTGCCTCTGCCTCCTGATTATTGGGGTGCCTGCTTTTCTTTCTCTTCTTCAGGGAGGGTCTCATGTAGCCCAGATTGACCTTGAACTTACTATGGAGCCAAGGATGACCTTGAACTACTGAGCCTCCTGCCTCTTCCTCTTAACTGCTAGGATTGCAGGCTTGCACCACTATACATGGCAATAATACAATTTTTATCAGTATGGGGTATCCTCAGTTAAGTCTGGCCTTCCACTCTTGTCTGATTTTTCTTTAATGCAGAGCAATGACTCGCCTGGATGGTGTCTGAGAAGTAAACTTGTATTTTTCTCTTGCACATCCAGGAAGGCTACATTTGTCAACCTTTTCTGATAGTTTACCATGAATCACAATGAGAAATGTTTTATATTCAGACCCAGGACACACATGCATCTGTACTGTGGAACTCAAACAAATGGTTTTGTGAAACAGAAATTGCCTGATTATTTTGCAAATAATGATATTTTCTATTACATTTTATTTCAGTAAAAAAGGAAAATGCTAATTTGGTTCTTCTAAGTTGGTATCACAACCACTAGTGTTTTTCAAAGCTGCGGTTTGAAAGACACTGGGTTAAGCTGCTGTCACTTCTGGCAATTCACTCTCCCCCTAGTGGTTGGAACTGTTCACAGTTGACTAGAGCTTGTAGTCTGAGCTCAGCCTAAGGCACAGTGGGGGAAGAGTTTGCCCAGCTTCCTAGGCCTCTCTTGCATGTAGGCACTTTTAGCTTTTGGAGGAAGACCAGGTGGGCCCTCAGCAGGATGCTTAGTGGTGATCCCAGATGCAAATGAGAGTGATAATTCAGGTTAAGCAGCTTGAAAATGATAAGGCTCAAGAAGTTCTCGATGTTGGAGCATATGGGATTTTCCAGTTGGAGATAGATGCTCAACCTGTCAAGCCTATGCAAATATCCCCAAATCTGAAACACTTCAAAACCTGAAGCACATCGGGCCTCGAGCTTTCCAGGTAAGGCTGTAGTGGGCATTTATTGAGTCAGTCACATCACATACATTATTAATACAATTTTCCTAACAAAGCTCTGAAGGAAGTTCAATTGTTACCTTCATTTTACAGATGAGAAATACTAAAGCTAGGAGAGAAAACTTGTCACTCAAGCCCGTGAATGTCAAATTCAAACCCAGTCAGCTGGTTTGCAAGGATGAAGGCTCTAAGCAACACTCCCGAGAAAACCTTTTGAAGAGTTACACTGGTGAGCTCTAGCCCTTGGTCCATTTGGCCCCCAGGGCCATCCCTAGCTGTGTCTTTCACCAGGCTTGGTCTTGTCCCATGGTACTCTTCTCAGCTTCTGTCAGTGGAACCTCTTTGAGTTTAAGTTTCTTGGATGCAATCAAATACGTGACATGCTTTTAAGAAGTGGGACAGAGAAGGAAGCAGGGAGAGAAGGAATAATGGGAGAGCATTGGTGAATGGGCTCTGGGCTAGACTGGAAGAGGCTATACAAACTAACAGTCCAGACCCTGGTTTCCTCATCACCTGCAGGGCAACAGCTTCCTGACTAATTCCCTTCACTCTTGCCCATCCAGCCACACCCCGGGACTCTTGTAGGCTTATCTTTCCCAAGCAGCTCTGGCTTTATCACTCTCTACTTCAGACTTGCTGCTGACACTGCAGCCTCATCCTGTTTCCACACCCTTCCTGCCCTGCTCCAGGGCCTACAGGATGCAGGTCCACCTCACTGGATCACAGTTGCCTCACCCTACCTCTCCCTCTCCTCTCCCACTGTTTCCCCCGCATGAAGTCTGCCTGGCCAGTTTTCTGTTTGTGTCTGGATCTCAGTGCTGTGCCCATGTTATGTCCCTGCCTGGAATGCATTCCTTCCTTCCCCCTCTCCATCCTGGCCCAATCTTCAAAACAAAGGTCAGGCCTGGTTTCCCCACTGTGGTCCCCCAATAGCTCCTTTTGTTTTCACATCTTTTAAAAAATATGTTGTCCATTTAGACTTAGCACCAAATCATGTGTAATATCCAAATGTGTCCTGTTTTGTATCCTTAACTAGATTCATTCATTCACTGGAAATTATTTCTCAAATTGCCTGTTAAATTTCAAATGTGGAAAATTCAATGCCAACATAAGAACCTGACTCACTGGGAGGGCCAACACAGTCAGTGGAGAGTTATTCTTTTTGACAGTTTGTTTCCATTTATTCCATTTATCTTCTAGGAAAGTTCCCCCAGAAACTTGGTGCTGTGGATCAACTCCAAGACCTTGTACAAGTTAGTCAAGTACTCTGTATGGAAGTGTGCAGCGAAGACCACCAACCAGACAACTCCATGTGGTACCACAGTTTATTTGAGAGCAAACAGACGGCTGGGCTGCCTCTCAGGGAGGAGAGAAACAGCAGCAAACAGGGGAAGTCAGACATCTTTCATGGGCAGTTAGGTGGTTGGGTTTGTATGACGTAGGCTGGGCAGTTTAGCTCAGGATTGGTTGGTCTCCCAGTAAGGAGAGAGTCTTGTCCTGGCTAAGTTTGAACCCACCGGTTTAGAATGTTGGGAGCTGTGCTACCATTTTAGGAGCTTGCCAGGGACCTAACATAACACTACTGCTGGGCTATGTCCAGAGCCCCTTAATGTTCTTTTGGGAACCACTCCACTTAAATCTTTTTTGGGAGTCTTGAGACAGGGTATCCTTGTAGCCTCAGCTGGCCTGAAACTCACTTTGTAGATCAGGCTGGCCTTGAACACACAGATCCATCTACCTCTGCCTCCCAAGTGCTGGGATCAAAGGCATGTGCCACCACACCCAGGTGCACTTTGAGAGATGTGCCTGGCCAGTAAGGAGGCTGTGGTCCTGCCTGCGGTCACGGCATCTAGGTTGAAAATTAAAGGTATTATTGTAGCCAATGGGAAACAGCCCCTGAGTTCTTATTGGGACCTGGAGGTTTTGAGGAGCACTCTTACCTAGATAACCTACCTGAAGATGGAACTACTCTTAGGAAATTAGAGTTGAGGGACAGAAAGAAAGCAAAGAATTCCATAGCAACCTTGAGGATTTGTATGTGCCAATATTCTACCTTAAAGAGAGTCAATTTCTTTCTGTTTAAGGTGGTTTCTAATGAGCTTTTCTAGCTCATAAATAGTTCTAAGCATTAGGTGCATCTTTTATACTGAGCTCATGCTTAACTAACTGCAGATGAATAACAGCTCAAAGCACATTTCTCTGGCACCTGTCCTGAAATAGGTGCTCTGATCTAATTGGCCTACATGGATTCCTATTCCAGCCTAGTTGGGTTCAAGGTCAAGATTAAAGTGAGTCACTAGCTTTCCATGGCTCTGGTCACACCGATAATCAGTCATCTGCTTGGAAACCTATCCAGAATGCTTTGCCTGGTGCAGATGCCCTGCGTGTTCAGAGCAGAACCTGGCTCTTGCTAATGGGCCACGTGAGCCTATTGGTATTCGAAGTCTGCTTTGTGTCTCTCCTGAAAGGACATGGGATCTTCATGCTGGTGTGATTTATGGTACTGTGTTTATAAGACTATTGTGGACTTGTAAACTATAAGTTCTTGGCAGTGATTAGATGACAACAGGGAAAAATGGCTCCTTTGTTTGAATAATGGCTCTGTGTGAGTGGTGGCCACTGAGGGTGCACTTTGTTCTCTGATAAATTCTTATGAATGCATCAGTCCATCATCAATCAATGGGATATATTTAATGAGCACCAATTGGAGACCCAAACCTTTTATTCACCTTGTAAAGCCCTAAAGTAGTAGCTGCTTAACAAACATTTTTAGTGATCAATAATGCTTTATAGCCTTGAAGTCACTTTGAGAGAAAAATCAAACCAATAGAGGAAAATTTCTTGGTTCCCAGTATGGGGCTGGCTTATCTTCAGCTCTGGTTTAAGGAATAACCAAATAATTCTGAGCTAGTGTAGGAATATTTTCCTTCCCTCCAGCATTTAGCCTTGGATTATTGGAATACTGTCGGCCCCATGTCAGAGGTTGGGGAACATTTTAAAATGCTTTTTAACAAAACAGGGTATGCCTTAGATGAAATCACTGTCTCACCTTAAATGTCCCCAGACTGCCCAAGATGACTTCCTGTGCCTGCATTTAGAGTCTGGCTCAGGCCACATGTGGACAGTACTTTGGCTGTTGATAACTAGACTGGAGCTTCTCCAGCAGAAGGTGTCTCTCTTGTCGCTCAAGTGTTTCTGCCTGGGGAATCTTTGGAACATTTCAGGTCCTCTCTGGCCCCCTTTAAGGCAAGTCTGTAGTAAAACCACAATAAAATGATTTCAGTGACCTGCCAAGCAACCCTATAAACAGTCTAGCCAGAGGCTCTTTCAGAAGCCTAGCTCCTGGTCTGCAGGAAAGATGAGTGGGTAACAGGCCATTTATTGGGAAGGATGTTTTAATTCCAACCTGTTACGAATAAGATCTTCCATTCCCACTGCCTCCTATAAATAAAGTTCAGCACCTTCCTGAGACAGAATAACACATCCCCTTCTGCACACATCCTAGGAATCATTAAACTTCAAAGATCTGGCAACAGTTTTATTTTTCTTCTAGTTGAGAGTGGGGAAATGTTGAGCTTGCTTCCCTTCCCCCACTAGCCTGAGCAGCCATTGATTTCAGGGCAGGCTCTCAGCCTTGAAGACACATTAGAACCACCTAGGTTTTGAGTCTAGCAATTCTGAATTATGTGATATGGATTATATATCCTGACATCAGGTGATAAAAACATTTCTGTGATTTATAATATGCTATTGTATGATATGATCAGGTTTATTACAAAAAATAAGGAAATAAAACAATTTAGACTTTGAACAGGCCACCACTGCATAGAACTAGCTTTATATATTCCACTGAATATGTTTTTCTTCTTTTTTCTTGCTGTGATGTGACTGGAACCCAGGACCTTGTGCACATTAGGCAAGTGCTCTGCCACTGAGCTATACCATGAATCTCTAGAATATGACTTTCTAGCAAAGCAGCTTAGGGAAATCTTTTGCTTATTTTGATTGGGGAAAGTCAAAGTCTGTATCTTCACTGCACCAGGGCGTAGGAGCCTGTGCCCTGGTGGTGAGGAGAGGAAGAGCTTTGTAAAGTGGGGTTTGTAACCCCATTCACCTGTGTAGGGCTATAGGCACAGTGCAGGAGGAGACAGACCAGCAACAACAGTACCTGGACCAGAAGGTAGGGGTCCTATTTCAGCTCTGGCTGCTTGTTGCCCAATGAATTATTTCCTAATGTTGCTAGAATTTTTCTTTCCTTTTTTGGGGAGTGGAGGGGGTGGGGGAATTCATATTAGGATTGATATACAGAATCTCTCAAAGAACAGGGAGTGGGTTTTGGTGGTGAACAACTATAACCCCAGGAGGTAGACATGAGGGTAAGGAATTCAAGGCCAACCTTGTGGCTACATAGCGAGTTCAAGGCCAGCCTGGGCTACACGAGACCCCAAACAACCATGGAAATGGAAGCACATTTAAACATTAGACCTATGAGTCATCGTTTGGTGAATTCCAAAAAGCATGGAGGAGATTTTGTTTCTCTGTTTTCCCATTTTTTCTTATGGTTTGATGCATTGTCTATCCTTTCTTGGCTGTTTTGTCCTTGGAGACTAGAAACCATGTCAGCCTATTTCAATGGCATTTCCTAAGCTTCAGGAGTCAAATGCTGGTGTGAAGATGGTCTAGGAAAGTGTGCTAAATCTGAAGGAGTTTTGTCAGCTTTATTTTGTGGTTCTGAGTCTGGCAAAACCTATGAGCTGAGCTGGTAGGCCTGGGTTGAGTCCTGGAGTTAGTCTGGAGGGAGGCCGAGTGTGAGGTGTTCAGATGCTGGCAGGGTTGTGGCACAAAGCAGCTCTAGTAAGGTGCAGCAAGTTCATCAAGGACAGCAGGCAGATAGGTGTTTAAAGTGGGAGGCAGGAGGACCTTGGGGGGAGCTGAGAAACTGTTATCCAAGAAGGAGGTGCCCAGAGTTAAGTTGGTGCAAGGCTGCTTTTTACAGAGGCTCCTAGAAGCTGCCAGATTTGGGGATGAAATTTTGGCAGCCAGTGGAGATGTTTGTTGTACTGATTCCCCATTCTTATGACTTCAGAATATGCCAAAGGGGTGGGGGGGGTGGGGAAGAAGAAGAAGAATGATCAGAGGAAATGGAGAAAAGCCATTGTTTGGACACCAGTCTTCTTAATGAAGTCCAGAAGTGATAAGGGGAGCTGTTAAACTATTAAAGCACACAGGATGCTAAATTGATTTATGTTGAACACTATTGCACCAGAAGTTTGTTTTCCCACACTTCTTGGAAAGAATCCTTAGTTCATCCCCTTTCTTGTTTCACAAGACAGCTTGCAATGGCCTCTCGGATGTGGGAAACAGAATTCTTTAAGGAAAACACCAAAGCAAGTCAAAAGGTTGCACGAGCAACATCTTCAGATTTATGATGCCAGGGCATCATAGTGCCTGGTAGCCAATAGGAAACAGTAAAGGGAACTCTGCTCGCTCTACTTGCAAAGTAAACACAGTGTGTGTAGTCCCTCCTCAATCCATGTGTTTTGTGGATCTGATTTTCTGAGGGGAGGCAGTTCTTAAAGGAGGGCACATCTGTGTCCTATCAAGACCTTGTCCCTAGAGTGAAGCAAGCTTGGAATGAGTGTGGAGCACCCTCCACTGGTTTCTCTTCCTCAGCTTTTCACAGAGTTAGAGGGTTGTACCCAGGGTCCCATGTGCTTGCTCAAAAGGTGACTGTAAGAATTACTCATTCTCACCCAAAATTGAATCCCTGCTTCTTTTTTCTCCACAGAACCCCAGTTTGGACTCTATCTCTCCCCATGGTGACTTAGATTAAGATGCCTGGATTAGAGCCATTGGTGAGCACTTGACCTAGCTGGGCCCAGTCAGGTGGAAGTTGGGGGACTGGTGATGGGATCTCTTGCTGGTCCCTAGTGCTATGCATGGCACAGTCTTTATCAGATGGCTAACAAGACAGAAGAGAAATAAATGACCTGCACTAGCCAAAACATTTAGATGCAAGGGACAGATGGTGCAATTCAAACTGCCTGTATAATAAAAATATACAGGAGGTCCTGGCTGGGGGTATAGTTCAGTTGTATGGTACATACTTAAAATGTAGCAGGCTCTAGGTTTAATCCCCAGCACTGGGAAGGAGAGGTAAGAAATGTATAGTCAAGTAAATAAAAAGTACTTGAGCATGTGACTGTGTCCAGGGGTTCTAATGGTGTCACCAGAGCCTTGGTAGGTCACTTCTTGGGCTCCCCGTCACCCACATTGCCTTCATTCTCATATTCTACATGAAGGTAAGATGGAAACCAGTAACTCCAGACACACCTTCTTCCCTGTTCCAGACCAATAAGAGGGGGGTTCCGCCAACCCCAGCCCCTGGGCTGCACACGCCTCCTTGCCCCTCCTTGGCTACGGTGTCGTTTCCTCATTTTTCACCCAGCACTAGGTCAGGTCAGTACTCAGAAGAACCAGGCACTGGCTGAAGAACATAGATGGAGACTGTCAGCAGGATGTCGAGGAAAACTACTGCCTTATCCCAGGATGCAGGCAAGTGGGTGCTAGCTGTTACATTCGGTACTTAAGTACGAGCTTTCCTAAGTGCACATTATTCATTTATCTTTGTTTTTGTATTGTATGAAGAGCAGAGAATATGAAATCAGAAAGTGAAGATTTCACCGGCAGCTCTCAGAGTCCCAGTTCCATAGCTACATGGGAAAGAATAGCTTTACCCAGTTGTACCTTGTGTTGCTCTGAGATTCCATATTAGAAAATATCTTGGAAAATGGGAAGGGCTAATCACAAACAAGGGATTGTTGCTTTTACCAGGATTCTTACCACTCAGTGCTCTCACTGTGGTACAAGGGCATTTTGGGGAGCAAGGCATGAAGCGTGGATCTACCATTAGCAACTAGAAAGAGTCCAGATAGGCCTGCTGTAAGCCTGTGTAGTATTTTTGGTAGAATCAGCAATAGACCTCTCCTTCCACTGCTGGACAGGGCAGTCCCCAGGAACAAATGGATCCTTGTGGCTAGTGGATAGCATCCTTGTACAATAAAAGAATCGCTTCTCCTGCTAGGCATGCTCAGGTGTGTTGCATGTTGAGTAATTGGTACATGTTGGATTTGTTACTATAGCCATACCCTTAGCAGGAGAGCAGGGCAATTGGGTAGGGAGCTCTGTGCAGCATACAAGGTGCACAGCTGTACCCTGTCATGATTTTGGCAATGAACCATTGTGTGAGTTGAACTCTTGAAGGCATACTCTTCATTTTCCTGGCAAAGTCCATCTACTGTACTAGGACCACTTACCACTGTTCCCTTCTCTGAGCCTTTTCACTCTCCACATTGAATGCAATATAGTGTGTGATTTCTCCTAGTTAACTACCCACCAGGCTGCAGTCTGGAGTCTGCTGGTTTTTTTCCAGTGCTTAGCTGCATTCTATTCCAACTGAAGGAGGCGAACCCTTCCTCTTTGTATTGATGAGCCATTTTGCAGAGGGCAGCCGAGTCTTTAAAGCAAACACAGAGCATTGGTTGAGCACACTTGGCTATCGCTGGAGCATCAAAGGCTGAGTTCTCCAAAAATCTTAGGAAAAAGCAATGATCATAGCAGCAGCTTTACCTAGACTGACCACTGCTGTCGCTCTAGAAAGAAAGGATTTGAACCAGATCTGGGTTGCCAGGGGCTACTTAGCCTTTGTGTTGCTAAGACCGAAAGTTTTCCTCTTTCTTAAAAAGACCTTCCAGTTGTTTTAGGACAGATGGTCAGGTAGAGCTAAACACCAAGTTGCTGTGACAACTTACCCCTTCCACTTAAGCCTTGTGATCATTTAGGTCCTAGAAGATGCCTGGCTCTGACAGAAATGTCTCAGAACCATCTTAGCCAGGGTTAATCAGTCACCATGACATCAGAGTGGCTTGGGTGAATCTGATGTCAGTTTAAAGCATGTTCAGGTCTTCTGCCTAGAAAACTGATGTTCTGTTTTCACATATTCATATTATTCCCCACCTCTCCCTCTCCCTGTCTATCTCCCTCTCCTGCCCCCTCACCCTACGCCCCTCTTCCTAGAAGACCGGAAGGCCAGGAGGCAGTGAGGTGGGGGCAAAGGCTACTTCTGACTCTTCACAGCTGGGAGGCTGCTTCCTCCACAGTCATTCCCAAAGGGGAAGGGCTCCTCATGGCTCCAGCTGCCTGTCTGTCTCCCTGTCATCCAGACACACATAGGATGGCTGCTTCCTGCCATCACCAGTCTCAGGTGCCTCCTTGGTTCTCTCAGTCCCTCCCATACCCTACGTAGTCCCTTCATGAAATTCTTTCCATTTCTGTCCTTTGGAGTGTCTGTTTCCTGTCTGATGCCAGCTGACACAGTGTTCTTCCTCACCTGCTTTTCTCAAAAAGCTCTGGGGTAGGGAGTATTCATTAAGACTGGTACCCAAGGAAACTCCCCTGCCCTTCTCTTTATGCAGTCATGCTCAAATCATTCCTCCATCCTTCTCCATTCTCTCTCTCTCTCTCTCTCTCTCTCTCTCTCTCTCTCTCTCTCATTAATTCTCCAACAGAGTTATTATACTGGTCTTTTGCATGCATCCTGCCCCATTTGAAACATCACCTATAAAAAGAAATCTTCATAAAACATCTGGAGCCAGTCCATGGTAGGCTTTGGTCATCTCCATTTGCACCGCGGAGTGAATTCTCCATCCTTCATCATGCTCTGAGCTATGGGAATCAGATTCCCCTGGGTGCATCAGTAGCTTGCTTGACCTCCTGTTGGGTTCCATTAATTTGAGAGCACTGGTTAGAAACCACAGGCCAGGGAAGGAGAGATTAGTGTTTTCCCAATCAGGTGACACAGACTGGTATATTAGTTATTTTTGTATGGTTGTGACCAAAATACCTGGGAAAAATAACTTAAAGATTTTAGCTCACAATTTAGGAGGATTCAGACCATGGTTACTTGGCAGCATGGTTCTGTGTCTGTGGTGTGGCAGGATATCATGGCAGTGACAGTGGGAACATATAGGGAGGAGGCTGTTCACCTCATGGCAGATAGGAAGCAGAGGGAGAGGAAGGGATGAGGGACTAGGCATAACCTTAAAGGTATGCCACCAGTGACCTACTTCCTCCTACTAGACCTCAACTGCTAAGATTTCCAAAACCTCTCAAAAGAGCTAGGGATGAAGCACTCAGCATAAGAGCTTGCAAGGACATTTCACATCAAAACCATAAACACTGGACAGGTTCTCCTTGAGACTGTGGGTCCTGTGCTCTGGCTACAGCAGTTAATTGTCCCTCTCCTGGCCTATCAGTGACAGTCCTCCCTCCTGTGGCTCTGTGGTTTTCCTTAACTTGCCTATCATGTAGTCAACAGCCCTGTCCTATTCAGCTCTTCTAAGTTACCCCTCTGTGAGGGTGCCATCTGCTTTTTGCTGGTCCTGGGCTCCAATAAGTACCTTATGTAAAGACCTGTGGTCTTTCTCTTTCTTGTCACCGGGGATATCAATGCTGTTCTTGCTTTCTACACATTCCAATTGATTGTAACTTTTCCTGGTGGGGTAAGATGTAATTTCCTATCTAATTTAATATTCATCTCCTTTCTGCTTAAGGGCAGGAACCTGAGGAGGAAATTCGGCATGCTCCTTCACTGCTTGCTTGCTTTCCTAGGCTTCTCCCATGTCTGTGTGCTGGGGAAGCAGGAGGCACAGGGGAAAGGACATAACTCTGTTTCATAACTACTGAAGTGCTATTGGCTTTCTTGTCCCCTAATGTTTCTGGCTAAGACTGAGGCTCCATCAAAGCCACCAAGGTGCATGATTGCTTCAGGACAAGGAGGGTGGTACTGGAGTAGCAAACCAACCTGAATTTGAATAACTGTGTGCAACACCAGCTTACATTCTTCAAGCCCTGTGTCCACTGCTGGTCATCAAAGGCTCTGTTCATGTTCACTTGGACTCAAGCTTCCAGGCTACCCTCTGCACCAGAGGGAACAAGAGTTCCCGAAAGACTGTGAATCAGGACTTGAGTGACTGATTCTTGCATTTCATTAGGCAGAACTAACTAGTCACATGGTCCCACCCACGCAGAAGGATGTCAGGAAGCACAATTTCACTATATGCCCGGAAGGGGGCACTTCCTGCTTTGGAAATATTTGAGGATGGTGCTGATGATTACTAGTGTATGCGTGTGTGTGTGTGTGTGTGTGTGTGTGTGTGTGTGTGTTTCACAGGGTTCAGGGTGGCCCAGTTCTTGGGTGGGAGGCCCTAGTCCTACAACTTTTGTTCACCCCCTCACATTACTGAAGTCTATTTCCTGCCATTTTGTCATTGGTCCTCCCCTTCTTATGGTAGCCCTTGGGTGTCAACTAACAATAATTGAAGCCTAGCCACTTTTTTTTTTTTTTAAAAAAAGGGGAGAAATGTTTGTGATAAAATATATTTAGTATCAAGTTGATCCATTCAGTCATTTAAAGCATACCTTTGAAGGACATGGTTCAGTAGCATTTTGTGTATTTTTAGAAGTTTGCTGTCATTGCTGGTCTCCAGTTTCTGAACATTACCCATGGAGTTGTCACACTCCCTCCTCTCCCATCTCCTCGTCCCCTGGTAACCACTGTCTGCTTTCTGTCTCTCTGGGTCTGCCTATTCTGGTTATTTGCTATCAGTAGAGCTGATGTGTGATCTTTTGTGTCTTTAGGCCCAGCTCTTGTATGAGCTGTCTTCCTAACACACAGTCATCCCACATGATGTCATACCAAAGGCTGGCAGTGCGGGACTCCTCAGGAACCTTTTCTCTCCACGTGCTGTTCAGGATTTCCATTCTCTTGACGCAGAAGGAATCCAACACAATGCTGCCTAAGCGGTAGCCACATTGGCTGGCTGTTCTCCTTCTTTCAGATCCTGAGTCTCCGTGGGGGCCTGTTCCTGATGAAATGGCGTGCAGGAACAGAGGGTCACAGGCATGGGTGAGGAGTGTGGGATGAGACAAAGTGTGCCTCCTGCCCGTGTTCAGAGGAAGGAGACCCTGCCCTTCCCTGAACTAATCTCTCTGACCCTGAATCTCTATAGACGTTTTTATGTAGCTTAGGTGGTGGCTAGTACAGTTATAACCACAGTTTACAAGGGGGAGGGTAATGTGGTACTTGTGCCCTCCTTTACTTGGCCTGTATTCTTTACAATGGAAGTTCTTTAGCTGCTGCTGTTTTTAGCTCCGGTCTACTGATGGTACACCAGCCAGAAAGGCCCTGCTTGACATTTTCTTAATCTGTGCACCATTTTGATAATATTCCTTTCTTGATCAGTGGTTTTCCATGTCTCATTATGAGTGAGGTAAATTCCTGACATTCAAAGCCCTCTAGCTCTCTAGTCTTTTTTCTCAATTTATTTATTTTTATTTTATATGTATGAGTGTTATGCCTGCATGTGTGTAAGTGCACCTGTGTCGTGCAGTGCCTGCGAGGACAAGGAAGAGGGTGAAAGGTCCCCTGGACAGTTGTTAGCTGCCATGTAGGTGCTAGGATTCAAACTCAGGTCTTCTGCAAGAACAGTCAGTGCTCTTAACTGCTGATCCATCTCTCCAGCTGCTTAGCTCTCTAGTGTTACCTCTCACCACTCCCAGCACAGATTCTTCCCCTCAGGCTGGCCTGCATGCTTGCAAATGGCCTTGTTCAGCTTGCTCTGGGGTCCTCTATTCATCTACTCCCATCAGAGTAGCTTCTCCCATATTTCCTCCTGTCCTCTCCTCCTCCAGGCACCCTGATTTGGTCTGTGGTGACCTCCTCACACGTTTGTCTTGTTCTGTGCCAGGAGCAGAGTTAGTTGCAAATGACTAACTGGAAGGTTCAGCCGCTAACCCCAAATCCTCCTGTACGTAATGAAGGAAACGAACAGAGCTTGGTACCTGCTGTTTAGCCAGGGCTGAAGAATGCAACCTTTTCCTGATTGGTGAGTAGGGTGTTAGGAATGGGTAAGAGAAGACGAGTGGCTCAGCCATCTCCTGAGATGCTTCTAAGAGATGTAGGGCTCTTGGAAGAGATGGCTATGAATCGCCTGCTAGGGCTTATTTCAGGGTGCCCTACATGCATTCTGTTGATAATATGCTTGTGTGGAGGGATGAGAAAAGAGAGTGCAGGGTGGAAGGAAGAGCAAGGCAAATAGGTGAGGAAGATGAGCTAGACATGCAAAAAGATGGGTCCGTGGGAGAGGAGAGGAAGGGGTAGATTCGGGGCCCCCAAATCTTGCATGAGAAGTAGGATCTCACGTTTTTGAATGGAGGAACCCTGTTGAATGGCCCCCACTACTTTTGTGCCTCCCTCTAGCAGGATACATAGTACCTCAGTTCTTCTGAGCCTGCCTGGAAGGGTCAAAAGCATCTTCCAGGGTAATCTCATGGAGCTGGAGGTGCCATGCTGGTTTTACATTGGCATTAGCTTGTTTCGGAGGGCAATACTGATTGGGTCTGGGGGAATTATTCCAAGCCCCAGAAAAATGCCCAGAAGGATAGTGCCACTGCTACACTATCCCCAGGGTAGGCTGACCTTTCTCACAGTGACTTAGGGATTACCCTTGCAACACAAGCTCCCCCAGCCATGTGGGAAGAGGGCATGCCTCCTTTTGGGGCCCCTCCTTGGCATCTCTGAATCAGGCCAGGGTGACAGTCTTCTTTTGGGGGGCATTCTGACTTTGCTGCTCTGAAATCGAAGGCAGAGAGAGGCTCCAGGCTCAGGCATCTAGACAGTCACCTGTGCTTCTCCCAGTGTGATCTGGCTGCATTGGCCTGGTGTCTTACATTATCTCTATATTCATTCCCAACCAAGAGCACCTCACCTGGTCTTTGCAAGAAGGAATTTGGCTCTAACCCCACCCTCCATTCTATCTGCAGCTGTTGACTTGATTTTGCCAAAAGTCCCATCCTTTCTTTTATTCTTTCACTTGAAATACATTAGTGGGCTAGGAGCTGGGGGTGTAGCTCAGCTCAGTGGTAGAGAACTTGCCTAGTGTTCTAGTTTGTTTTCTGTTGGTGTGATAAACACCATGACCAAAAGCAACTTGGGGAGGAAACGAGCCATTTCATGTTACAGGTTACAGTTCATCATTAAGTTCCAGGACAGGAACAGGGAGACAGGAACTGAAGAAAATACCACAGAGGAGTGCTACTTACTGGTTTTCTTATGGCTTGCTCAGCTAGCTTTCTTTTTTTTAATTGTTTATTATTTTTATTTTATTTGTATGAGTGTATTGTCTGCATGTATATATAAGTGCGCCCGTGTTGTGCAGTGGCCATGGAAGTCAGAAGAAGATATCGGATCCCCTGGAACTGGAGTTACAGACAGTTGTTAGCCACCATGTGGGTGTTGGGACCTGGGATTCAAACCTGAGTCCTCTGCAAGAGCAGCCAGTGCTCTTAACTGCTAAACCATCTCTCCAGCCCCTCAGCTTACTTTCTTATACAGACCAGGGCCACCAGCATAGGAATGACACTGCACACAATGGGCTGGGCCCTCCTACATCAATTAGCAATTAAGAAAGTGTCCCACAGGCCAACCTGATAAGGGAAATTCCTCAGTGAGGTTCCCTCTTCCCAGGTGTGTCAAGTTGACAACAAAACTAATAAGGGTGACTAGCTTACCAGAGACCCCAGATTCCATTGACAGCATTATAAAACAAAACAAAACAAACTCATCAGTGGCTACTGTTGTCTATGGAATAGTTAGTTCAAAGTTTCTGCTTACTTCTAAAGGTCTGAAACCCATGAACTCTCCCTGCCTTCTCTGTGGACAGTCCTGGGAGCTGGGGAGAAGGAAGGACAGCATAATGGGAACCTTACAAGCTTCCCCGCTCCTGTGACATTTGCAGAGGGCACTTCATCATGGATGATGGCCCTTGGGTGACCCTGCCTCTTAGTATATTTGAATTTTCTCTTTTCATAGATTTTCCATCTAGCCCTCTAGCAATATTTACTTATGTGACTTTGGAAAAAGACTTCAGGTAACAGCCAGCAATGGCTCTTCCTGGCACGTGCACTCTCACATCTCCTCTCACACATGGCAGGTATGAGTAGTCTATTTTTTCCAATGAGCCCAGCTGAGGTCTCAAGAAATCTTTTCAACCCTACTGCAATTGGACATTGACACATAACCCATTTATTATCCTTATGCCTGACTCAGGAGGGAAATGGTATTTCATGTTGAGACAGGATACAAAGAGTCATGGACAGGTCAATGAAGTGGATCTAAAAGTGGGCAGGAGAGAAGATTATTGTGAGGTAAGTCCATTTTGGGGATTTAACCAAAGTTTTCCCTTTCATTTCCTTCTACCCCTAGCCCTTCCCTGAATCCAGAATGAGGATATTTTGTTGTTTTATCTCCCTCCCTCCCTCCCTCCCTCCCTCCCTCCCTTCCTTCCTGGTTTGTTTATTTGCTTTTTTGGAGGTAGGATTGTTATGCAGCTCAGGATGACCTTGAATATGTACCGCCTCAGGCTTTCCAGTGCTGGGATAACAGGACTATGCCACCATGCCTGGCTGTTCTGTTCTTAGTGTTTTGGTGAGTGAATGACTCAACAAAAATGTAGAGAGAAATCTAAGAGTCTGAACAGATTTTTGAAATTGCTGGCAAAGATGATAATTTGACAGAGAGAAAGAGAGAGAGATTTCCAGAAGCTGAAGTTTGAGATTTCAAAGGCATGGCTCCTAAGGGGACTCAGGACAGAGAGCATTTATAATGATAGAAGAAAGAACAAAACCAGACAGGTAGGGAAAAGCTGTCCTGGAGGGAAGTTGGACTGGGGAAAAAAACATTGGTTCTTGTGCCTTGCATACATATCTCTAGGCCAAGCCTGGGTGAAAAATGATTCAAGTCCAGTTTGGTTTAGGAAACTGAGGGCAAAGGAAACATGACATTGGCATGAACAAGGCAGAGACTGGATGTGAAGAAGAGCTGGAAAAATATGGCAGGAGACCAGAGGGAGGTATCTGAGAGGACCTCTTGATCCCTTCCCATAACATCATAGGAGCCCTAAGGATATGGGAATCTGCAGGGATCCTGAGTCTGGTGACGTTATATTTCTGCCAGTGAGCAGGATTGAAGTTGTATCAGTTACTTTCTTATTGTTCTGATGAAATACCCAAAGGAAAGCAATTTAAGGGAAGAAGGGCTTATTCTGGCTCACAGTTCAAGGGGGTACAGTAGTCTATCATGGTAGGGAAGACATGGCTATGGGCACATGAGGCTGCTTGTTTACATCTGGTTGATCAAGAATTAGAGAAAGATGAATGATGGTACTCATTTGACTCATCTGGCTCCCTCCCTCCCCTTTATTCACTGTGGGCCGTGAGCATGAGATGATGCCACCCACTCAGGGTGAATCTTCCCTTCTCAGTTAATTATTTCTGGAAATGTCCTCACAGACATGTCCAAAGGTGTGCTTCACTAATTCTCTAGATGTTTAGTAATATGGTTAAAATTAGTTGTTACAGGATATAAAAAAGGAAATTGGATTTAAACGTAAAAAAGTAATGAATCCCCATGCCCCACCCCAACAGGTATGCCTTTATAGGCCAGACTGGCCTTGAAATTGTGATCTTCCTGCTTCAGTCTCCCTAGTGCTGGATGATGCCATGCCCAGTTAGTGAAAGTTACATTTGAGGCACATTTTAAATGGTATTTGTATGTACTCTACAAAGACATTATCTAAACTATGCTTATGAGCTGTAACTGTTTGCCAGGTCTGGGAGGTATGCTGGGGCTTCTTTGAGGAAGCACACAACTCACTGCAAGAATGTCCTATGTCTGGAATAAAGGGTGAGAAGCTGGTCACTGTCCTTCATGAAGGAACTACTATCTGGGGAATATTCAGAGCTGAACATCCTGAGAGGCATGTTGGTAGGGCAGTGCTGGCATGCCTCACTGATATGAGGCTATAATGCATAAAGCTAGTCAATGTTGATGTTGGGGTCCAGAAAAAAACATCTTTAAGTATGGTGACTGAACTAAGAAAACAACCTTAAGATGTCTCTCCTATTTGCCCAGAATGATCCTGTTTCTTAATCTCTTTCTCTTCCAAAGTGAAAAGACAGGCCTCCTTCCCAAGCTCACGTCTCAGGTGAAAAGCAATGATTATGACACTTCATTAATCAGGAAAGAGTCATTACACAGGAAGAAGAGATCAAAAAGTCTCCATTTGTAGGACTCTTGTCCAGACTTTCTTCAGTTTCTTCCTCCTGCTCCATCTGCCTCTCCTTGATGGAAAAGAGCCTCGATATGTAGTCCAGGCTAGCCTCAAACTCGAGATCTTTCTGTATCAACCTCCTGATTGCTGGGATAACAGGTATGTACTATACCCAGCTCCTCTGCTGTTTTTAAGGCAGATTCTAAGAGATTACCTAACAGACTTTATCCACATAGTAACTTGTGTTGGTGAGTGCTTTCCTCTCACTCCCCATAGCTGATCACTTCAGGCTCAACCACTGACCTACTGGGGAGCTGCTTACTCTGTGGATGGCCCTGTGCTGTGCAATTCCCCTGTGCGCAGTGATATATGCCTCTTTCTCTCTAACCTACTGTGAGTTCATTCTGGAGAGGTTTCAGTGGACCAAGTTGAGGTCTTCCATTTACTCTTACATTGGAAAGGATGAAGGTGACTCAGTGGGCTGTTCATGAACTCCTAGCACACTAAAAATGTGTAAAATAGGTCCATTCTGCATGGGCTCACAGGAGGCAATGCATTTGCTAATATGGTTTCTGAACATTATTTTCTTGTTTTTTGATTGATTTTTATTTTATGTGTATGAGTATTTTACCTGCATATATGTAAGTGTACCATGTGCATGCAGTGCTCATAGAGTCCAGAAGAGGGTGTTGGACCCCTGGAACTGAAGTTATGGACAGTTGTTAGCTGCCATATGGGTGCTGGGAACTGAACCTAGTTCTCTACAAGAGCAGCCGGTGCTCTTAACTGATGAGCCATCTCTCCAGTCCCTATTTTCATTTTTGAAACCAAATCTCACTATGTAGCCCAGACTGGACTTCAGATTCCCAAGATTATAAAGACATGCAAGCAACCATGTCTTGCTTCTCTGAGACAGTTAACTCCTAATAATTCATAGGTTGGTAATATAACTCCTACCCCCCTCATGCTACTAGATATGAAATCTAGGGCCTTCTACATGCAGATAATCATTCCTCTACTTACTTCCACCCCCAGTTCTGGAAATTTTAAAGTGGTTAATTTAGGCTTGCCTGGTGTTAATATGATGGGCTTTTAGGTCAGCTATTTCTGTGTTTTAGGGCATGTATTGTAAGACATTTAGCAGGATCCGTGGCTCCCACTCTTTCAATAGCTACACCATCTCATCCTCTCCTGGGACCCTGATATCTGTGCTCAGATATTGCTGTATATCTCGTTGGTTGGGGAAGAGGGTATAGGATCACTAGAGGATTACCACTAGCTTAACTTATTGTTCCCAAAGCACTGGTCACAGAAGAAGCTTATACAAATAGAGTGGAGTCTAGGATCAAATAAGTCTAAGGATGAAGTTAAAATAAATTAAGCAAAGAGGTTTGAGTGCCTGTCTTGCCCCGCCCCTTCACATGCTGAAATCCTAATCACAAGATTGTGGTATTAGGAAGTGGGGCCTTTGGGAGGGGATAAAGAGGGTGGAGCCCTCAGGATTGGGATTAGTGCCCCCTTGATGAGAACCGGAGATAGAAAGTGGTCAGTTTAGGGCAGGGGCCTTGAAAGCAACACTTCTGTGTCTTGTCCTTGGCCAGAAACCTTGGTTCTCTGGGCCAGGAATGCCAGAAGGGGGCTCTGGTTCCTGTTCTGGTTTTTGTTGTCTTTCTTTTCAGCACCCATGTTTGGAAACTATATATGGAGATGTGACCAAAACTCAAAGGTACATTGTGGATAGGTCGACTCAACTGAACAGCCCATCTTCCCACCCATTCTTGTTCTAAGTCCTGTGAAAATTCCCTAGACTAGCAAATCAGTGGTACCCCATTTTCTGGGGCCCACTCCTGCTCTACAAGAGTTCTGCCTTCTTTCTTTCTCTTAAACTCCCACCTATAATCCTATAATAAGATTTCTTTCTAAAACTTAACTGTCTGTGGTCTTTGAATGTCATCCTTCAAATTCCTGAGACAAAAACCTAGAGCCACTGGCTTGGTGGAAGTTTTATGTGCCAGTGACTTCCAACACCTTAACTCCTGAGTTACAGTCCAGCTGAGGCTAGGATCCTTTGTCATACTCAAGGACCCCGTGTTTCCTTTATCATCTATATGAGACCCCAGGGAGTTCATTCCTTTCTTTTATCATGTGAGGAGCCAGTGAAGGAAGAAGGGCTGTTATTTACTAGCCAGTAAGCTGGAATTCCCAGACCCCAAATCTACCAGCTCCCTGAACTTGGAGTACCCAGCCTCCCAAGCTCTGAGAAAGGCATTTTTTGTTATTCATAAGCCTGGAAAATCTATGCCGTGAAAACAGCTGTCAAAGGACAAATGACAACAATTTAAAGATTTTTTTGATTCTGAAATTGGGTGACACTTATTTCTATAAAATTGAATGCATGTCCCAAGAACCAGAGAAGAAGAGGTTGGTTTCACAGACAGGAAAGGACTGACAACAGCAGAAAATCCGGAAAGTGATTGATCATTCCAAAGTTACTTTCTTCTAAGACAGGGACAGGAAGATAGAGTGATAGGAAAGTAATGATTGGTTAATACCAGGCTATTTTAGGTCACTTCTTTTATGTGAGGATGAATGCCTAGGGAATGTCATTATTATACAGATAGAGATTGACCTGTTTGGGAAATTTGGATATCATCTCTCTAATCCCAGTTGCTCAGAAGTTCAGATAAGCAGCGTAATTTCAGCTTGGTGACATGGGACTTTAGCCAGAGTGACTCCATTTTGATTTTTAGCCTATCTGTTGGGGCCGGGTGCAGAAACTTAGACCTAATAATAGTGTCTTCTTGTTTCTGTTTAACAGAGTCAGTGTACACTTTAGCTTTTAGTTATTGGCACTGGGTTCTAAACCCAGGGCCTCACACATGCTAAGCACATGCTCTTTCACTGAGCTACACCGAAATCCCTGAATCTCATCCCCCCTTCCCTTCCTGTCTCTCCCTTCCCTTCCTTCTTTGTGTCTGTGTGCATGCTCTGGCCAGAGGAGGACATTTGGTGTCCTGTTCTATCATATTTACTTATTAGTTATTATTATAACCATCATCATCATCATCACTCATTCCTTTCAGACAGGGTCTCACTGAACCCAGAGCAAGGCTGGTAGCCACCAAACCCCAGTGATCCTCCTGTCTCTGCCCTGCCCCTCAGTCCTGGGATTACATGTTCCCATAGCCATACATAGCTTTTCTTGTGGGTGCTGGGAATCCCAACTCATGTCTTCATACTTGCACAGCAAGAGCTCTTACCTACTGAGCCATCTCCCCAGCCCCAAAGTACACTTTAAATATCTAAAGGGAGCATGAAGGATTATATATTGAATATATTCTGGGCATCACTATGCCAGCTACTATCATGGTTCTATTTCTAGAATATTAGAAAACAACAATGAACATGCCATTAATGTTCTACAGATCAAATGTCTGCCAAAAAGATTTATTTTCTCTATTACAGTTCAGAATAGATGTGAGTATTTCTTCTTATAGATGAGAGAGCCAAACCTCATAGAATGAACATGTTTTCTGATGGGCATGCATGTAACATATGGGCTGGAACTGATTTTGCGTTCACAGTCGCTGGTTCTCTGCAGGTTCTCTGCTGACTTGGAATGTGGCTTTGAGAATTTGAAATCAAGCTAGAAGCAAAGTGGGCCCTCATTCTGGGTGATGGTCGCTTCCTTTGTATTTATTTTCTTGGAGAAGCATTGTCAGCTGGGACCCAATGAAACAGGTTACTAGAGGGCTCAGTGGATGGACATTGACTATCCTTAGCATGAAGAAGAATTTATTCTTATTTCATTGCTTTAGTAAACCTTGTTTGTCTTCTAAAAAATGTGGATTACATAACTGTGGATTTGTTTTTTTCTTGGTTGCCAGGAAGCTCAGGTCTCAAGTTTCCATCTTGCCTGACAATCTTGTGCCCGTCCCCCTTGGATATCGATTACTCTCTATCACATACACTTTTTAATAAGACAAAGTCTCATTAAATATTTTAGGCCACTCTGAAACTTGTAATCACCCTGCCTCAGTCTCCCAAATGCTGGATTATAGGCAGGATTTTAACACGGACCACCAGGTTGGAATAGCACACAGCTGTTAGGAAAAAGGAAACACAGTACCCACCATGCCTGGTTTATTGTATATACTAGCTTTTTCCTTTTTTTCCTTTATGTGTGTGTATGATGCTTGTATATATATATATATATACATATATATGTATATATGTATGTGTGTGTATGTTCACGTGTGTGTATGTGTGTGTGTCTGTGTGCGTGTGTGTGTGTGTGCGCACGTGTGCATGTGTTCAATTGTTCTTCACTTTATTACTTTATTTAAGTGCACCTGTATCATACAATGTCCACAGTCAGAAGAGGGTAGCAGATCCCCTGGAACTGGAGTTACAGATGGTTGTGACCCACCATGTGGGTGCTGGGAATTGGACCCAGGTCCTCTGTAAGAGCAGCCAGTACTCTTAACCATTGAGCCATCCCTCCAGGCTCTCCACTTTATTTTTTGAGGCAGGCTCTCTTCTTTTACTTGAACCCAGAGCTTGCTATTCAGCTGGTCTTGCTAGCAGCTTGTTCTGGGGATCCTCTGCCTCCCGTGTGCTAGGATTACAGGTGGGCTGCCACACCCATTCAGAAGTTACACAGGTTCTAAGTGTCTGGATTCTGTCCTCAAGATTGCATGACAAGCACTTTACTTTCTGAACCATCCTCAAAAAAACAGCACTACCAAAATGTTTCCATCTGGTCTTATTTCCTTATCTTTTTGGAAAATTCATGAATAGATGACAGTCAGAAGTGGTTCCATTTAGGTAGAACACAAGTAACCACTTCCATAGGTCAATTTATTGCTTTTAAATTATTTAAGTGAAACAATATTTATGTGTTGCTTTGGGTTTCTGAAGTCCTTGCCTAAGCATTATCTTCCATGATCTGGTCAAATGCCATCTAGGAGTACAGGTGCAGATTATTACTAATTTCTATTTGCATTTGACTACAGGTGAATAAACTCAAGCTCCAATATTTTAGTGACTTATTTTGTTTTCTAATGACACTGCCCTAGAGTGGCAAGAGGAAGAGTTTAGAAATAGATCTGAGTATCTCCAGTCAGGAGGTGCGCCTAAGCAGAGAGGCATATCTGTGGCAGCTGCCCATTTCCCACCCTCTGCCTCTTCTGCCCAACACAAATGCCAGCCTCCAAGAGGTGGCAGAAGCAGTCAGAACGCAGTCTATTCTTTTATTCTCTCTCTTTTCTCTCTCTCTCTCCCTCTCTTCATCTCTCAATCTCTCTCCACCCTCTCTCTGTTTCTTTCGGCAGTGCTGGGATTTGAACCCGGGCCTTTCATATGCCTGGCAAGTGCTCTGCCACTGTGTTATGTTCCAAGCCACCTGGACTCTCTTTTTCCTAATTGAATTGAATCCAAACAGAGCCAGAGCCCCCAGCCCAGTACCTAGACACCTTCCCCCCACCCAATGACGTGATACAAGACAGCCTAGGACTACATGGTTTTAAAGGATTTCACAGAAGATTCTCAAGTTGTATGATTGCGTGGTGGCTTAGAAAACTGAGAGCACTGTGGGTGATGGATCTTTTCTGTAGCAGCTGTCTGGCAATTTTGAAATCAGATAGGTCAACTGGGATAATGTTCATTCTCAAGATTCATTCGACTTTGGATGATACTAATTTTAAATCAGCCATTACCAATGGATACTAAAAATAGGATATACAAAACACCTAGAGCAGGTATTGTAGCTTTAAACAAATCTGATTGCTTCAGCTATATAGCATGCTTTAGCTGGTATTTTAAGTTCTGCCCCCAAAGTTAGTAGCAGCAAGTGTTGTTCTAATTTCAGGGTTTTAACATGAGTCCTCAACATGGGTCCCTGTGATGGGATAGTAGGTCCACACAGCTGCTGTTTCCTTCTGGCTTTAGAGAATGGCTCAAGTACAACCCAGCTCTGTCTGTATGAACACTATAATCTCAAAGTTTTGGGTGAGAAAAATCATTCCTTTTTCTGGTCTTGCCTTTTCTCTGCCTTGCAGTACAAATTAAGAGCAATTAAAATCAATGTCCTGCTCCCTGCTGCTCTCTGAATGGCATTGTTTATCATAAATCTGCTTCCTTTGATGTCTGGTCATAGATAATATGAAATCATCCTCTATCACCCATCAATACAGAAGATGATGAAACCACAGCCCAGGACTTGTCCTGTAAGGACTGTTTACTATTTAAGACTATGCTCATATTATTTTTGATCCCATAAAATTTTGTGTGTGCCTGCGAGCCCTCGAGGGGGGGGGGAGAGAGAGAGAGAGAGAGAGAGAGAGAGAGAGAGAGAGATGAGAGAGAGAGAGAGAGAGAAATGTGTATGTGTACGGTGTATGTGTTGGGGGGTGCACATGCAGAGGCCGGAGGAGGATGTTCGTTGACTCACCTCCACTTTATGCCTTTGAGACAGTGTCTCACTGAGCCTGAAGCTCGCCTTTTCAGCTAGGTTGGCTGGTCAACTAGCTCCTGGGATCTGCCTGTCTCTGCTTAGCAACACTGAAGTTACAGGGATGGCAGCCATACCCAGCTTTTCCACAGGTGCTAGGGATTCAGACTCAGGTCCCCGTGCTTGTATAGCAAAGTCCTTACCACTGAGCCATCTCCACAGCCCCTTGATCCCATTTCTTAATTTCATGTGAATATACTACAAAATGGCCAGATAAAGGAATATTTGGCTGCTGACTGATAGTCATGTCTTGAATCTCTTCCTCTTTCAAGTAAGGGAAGGGATCCTGAGTCTTGCATGATGCTGTCACAAATGGGACTAAATTACGCTGAGCAAAAATAAATTCTCTTACTGAGAATTTCCCAGGAGTTTTGATATTTTTGACTCTTGCTCACTAAATATGGGAAAGATTGAGACACTGAGAAGCAGGGGACTGTTGTGCCTTTTTTAGACCTTCTTTCAAGAAGCTGCTTCATCGCTTCTAGTGCTGTATTAGCAATGTATTCAAAATCCTTCCCTGTCAAAAGTCACGGTCTTCTAAGTGTTTTCTGGGAATGCTCATCAAGCTTCCCTTTTTTATATACACAACGGAACTCTTGAATTTACTTAATGTTTCCTAAAGATCTCTGTGTTGTTCACATATAGCAATGATAAAAATGGACATTTCATTGCTTTTATTTTTATTTTTTTGGGGTAAGGTCTCACTATGGAGCCAGGATGGCCAGAACTTGTGGTCCTCCTGCCTCAGCCTCCCATGGACTGAGATTACAAGTATGTGCCATCATGCCTGGCTAGAAAACCCATCTTAACCCTCTCCTTGGTCTCCATTGACTGTAGCTTCTCAGTTTTGTTTAGAGTCAGTGTGGGTAGGGGCTGGAGAGTTGGCTCTGGTTAAGAGCACTGGCTGCTTTTGCAGAGGTCCTGGGTCTGGTTTACAGCACCTACACTGCAGCTAACAACCACGTGTAACTCCAGCACCAGAGGATTTGAGGCACTCTTCTGGCTTCTGCAGGCATTGCATGCTGGCAAAATACTCATACACATAAAAAATAAAAACAAATAAATAATTAAAAAACAAACATAGTGATGGGTATGGTATCTTATACTTGTAACCCCCCAGAACTTGGGAGCCTAAGGCAGGAGGATTGCTGTGAGTTCAAGGCCCACCTGGGTTACAGAATAAGACCCCTGTCTCAAAAGAAAAGGAAAAAAAATTCATACATTTAAAGTAAAAATTCTAATTCTCAATTGCTTTATTCCATGACATGCAAACAATACTCTCAGAATAACAAAGTCACAATTAATAATAATCAAATATGCCTATATTTTGCAATTCTGCATTTAAAGGAATGTGGAACAGTTCATCTCTCTGTGATTAAGCCACCAACTGGAAACCTTGTTAGGTTTATTTCCTTTATTTTGGTTCTGATTTTTGGGTTACTTTTGCATTAAATTAACTTTGGTATAATCATAAAAAATTAAATATTTTAAAAAATTGTATTTATAATTTTTATTTTATGTGTATGGGTGTTTTGTCTACACATATATAAGTACATCAGGTGAATGTAATGCTCCCAGAGGCCAGAAGGGGCATCAGATCCTCTGGAACTGGAGTTACTCATGGTTGTTAGTTGGCATGTGGGTGCTGGGAACCAAACCTGGGTCCTCTGTTAGAGCAGTCAGTGCTCTTAACCACTGAGCCATCTCTCCAGCTCCAAAGTTAACTATTTTGATAGATTCAGAAACCAAAAAAAAATTTTTT
>NW_008346389.1:1222471-1232606 GCF_000622305.1 Nannospalax galili
GTTAGGTTTATTTCCTTTATTTTGGTTCTGATTTTTGGGTTACTTTTGCATTAAATTAACTTTGGTATAATCATAAAAAATTAAATATTTTAAAAAATTGTATTTATAATTTTTATTTTATGTGTATGGGTGTTTTGTCTACACATATATAAGTACATCAGGTGAATGTAATGCTCCCAGAGGCCAGAAGGGGCATCAGATCCTCTGGAACTGGAGTTACTCATGGTTGTTAGTTGGCATGTGGGTGCTGGGAACCAAACCTGGGTCCTCTGTTAGAGCAGTCAGTGCTCTTAACCACTGAGCCATCTCTCCAGCTCCAAAGTTAACTATTTTGATAGATTCAGAAACCAAAAAAAAATTTTTTTTGATCTTTTTGAGACAGGGTCTCTCTGTAGCCCCAGCTGACCTGGAACTCGCTATGTAGACCAGGCTGGCCTTGAACTTACAAAGTCTACCTCTGCCTCCCGAGTGCTGGACTTAAAAATGTGTACCACCATGCCTGGCGTAAAACAAAATATTTTCCAAAGAATCAAGTACTTTCCCTGCTCCTTATCCCTAATTATCCCTCTATCTATAAGTAAAGTTTGGAAAAATTATGGTACTCTTCCACTTAAAAACATAAATAGCATGGACTTCTACCCTTGCCTTTCTTAGACAATGGATGGCTCCTTAGTAGCACATATAGTGATATGCTGCACTTTAAATGCATATTTCCAACTGTGTGCATGCACGATTCAAACCTTAAACATCTTTAAGATCATATAGGCAAAACCAAAGCACTTTTAGAAGGCTCTCTCATATGGTATTTGTAAAAGTGTCAGTAGAGGAACCACTTTGAAAAGCAATTTGGCAAAACAGAAAGTACAAAAGTGTGTATTGCAATTTTCTTTCTGGAGAGACATTTCTTTTTCTTTCAAGAGGAGATCTTCCTATATAGCCCAGGCTGTTTTAATCTCACTATCTTCCTGCTTCAGCCTCTTGAATGTTGACAATTCCAAAGGTGTGTGCCACCTCACCTAGCTAAAGGGACTTTTAACGTCAAAGGCATGAGGCACTGTAATAGTGAAAAACCCCCTAAATTTTCATTATCCTAGTTTGTTTTCTATTGCTATGATAAACACCATGACTAAAAGCAACCTGAGAGAAAGGAGTTTATTTTCTTTACAGGTTACATTCCATCGTTAAGGGAAGCCAGGACAGAAGCTCAAGGCAGGAGCCCAAATGCAGGAACTTAAGCAGAGACCATGGAGGAATGCTGCTTACTGGCTATCTTCCTCTGGCTTCCTTGGCTAGTTTTTATTGATTTTTTTATTTTTATTTTTTATACAGCCCCAGCTCACCTGCCTAGGGATGTATTTCCCACCAACTGTCAATTAAGAAAATGGTCCACGGACATAGCCATAGGCCCATTTGATGGAGGAAATTCTTCAACTGAGGGTCCCTCTTCCCAGGTTTGTCAAGTTGACAACCAAGAGTACTCATAACATTCATCAAAAAAATGGATAAGTTAAATGGTGACATATTTAAATGACAATATGATAGAACAATTAAAATGTATGAATTAGGTTAATATATAATAACTTGGAGTTTTAAAAGTATGTTTTTAAATGGATTGTAGAACAAACAGCAATGTAGTGTTTCTGTAAAATGACTACCTACATCACAACAGCCTAGCTTGTTTCTGGATGCACAATTGATAGTGACATGATGGAAGCAGCAGGATGGATACCCAGCACAGGTCTTCCCGGACGCCCTGCCGTGGGAACAGACTGGCGCTCTGTCCATGCTGCGTTTTCATAGTGTTCTTCCTGTTGCTCGGCTCGCTCTTCTGTCTTGATTGTGCTCGTCTTCTAGGCTCTATGTCCCTCTTTCCATTTTGACTTATCCTTGCCAAGGGTACCAAGAAGTAAGCTTGGAGCATGCCAGGGAGACATGTGCCCTGGGGGCCTGAATGGAGGCAGTAGTGGTAAACCAAGTAAGAGAGAACCTCAAGGCTAGAACTACTTAATCTCTGCAACCTTCTAGAAGGAAGTACATTCCTCTATAAACATGCCAGCTCTAGCAAAAGTTCACAACCTGGCGTGGTTCCCCAAACTGCAAAACAGTCCTTGACAGTGTCATCATAGCAGAAGATAAAGATGAGGAAAACCTGAGCCCTGGCAACACAGGGAAGGAGCCGTGTTGTTTTGGGTTGAGAAAAATCTGGCCTTGTGAGAAATGAGATTTGGGAATATAGGACACAAATTATGAGTACTGACATTTTTGTTGAAAGTTTGGGAAACTTTTGAACATATATATGCATATGGTTGTATATATATGTACATCATTTATATAATATATACAGATTATTTAAAATTTTGTAAACATTTAGATATTGGGAGTGTTCACATTTAAATAAAGTCCAGATTTCTGAGTTCTCTTGAAAATCAGCAGCTTTATTCAGCCTTGACTGTGTAGCTCGCTTCGGGTGAGGCAAGTGTTCTGCTTACCAGCCCCTGCCTGGCAGCCTGACAGGGCATGTCACTTGTTTGTTGGTACCACTAGCCCAACTCTCACATGGATGATGCCCAGCTGAGGGAGGTAGGTAATGGCATTTGTATTTCTTACCATGAACGTATTTCTTGCTGTGAACAGTCTTTCTTCTCCCCGAATGTTTCAGTTATGTATTTCCAACTGGACTCAAACTGAATTTCATAGTGCTTGTGAGTCAGGGCTGCTGTGTTCCTCACGTCCTTCCTCTGGGCTCTGTTCTAAATGAGAATGGGGAAGTATGAACCAATTAAAATTACCAGCAAACATTCCCTGAAACCTCACTGTTTTTGTAGCAGGACTTTGACTTTAGAGTTTGCTTTTGGTCCTATGTAGCTGTAAAACATGGCTGAGGAGGAAAAGCAGGATGTTCCAGACAGCCAAACTAATCCTCACAATCCCAAATGCAGACCACACTCTATTATTTATGACATCCACAGCAACAATTCCCTAAGAACTAAGTCTAATTAAGAATTTCTGCTCATTATCTAGCTCAGAAATAGATCAGGATGAATCCCAGAGCCCATCTATGCCTAAGGCATGGGATGAGGTTGGGAGGCTGAGAGCTCCCCAGCTGGTCACTGTCAAGAGTTGGAGAAAGAGAACCCCCAGGTCCATACTGGTCATTCAACGAAGGAACTCTTGTCTACAGGGCAACTTTTGGGGGACCTCCTGTACAATGTCATGGGTACAGGTGGTTCAGATGAATCAGTGAGGACCAAAAGACTCAGCTATAACAGATATTGCAAGTAGAACTGATACTGCTACAGCTGGATTTTCCATAAAATCGCCACATGCATTATGTGACCCAAGGAGTGCTGGAAGGGATATCCCAAGAGATGTCCGCCCCTCCCACCACATGTTTATACAATTCACATGCAGTCTTCCTGCCCCAACCTGGCCGATATTCCATCACTGGAAATATTTTCTTGTATCTAGGCACTGTCCTTAAAGATATCTCTCTTCTTGCATAAATGTGTTTTGGAGAAGCTTTGGAAAAGCCTTGTGGGACTGAATATATAGCTCAGTTGGTAAAATGTTTGCCTAGCATGCACAAGTCCCAGGTTCAAATCCCCAGCACTGCATACAACCAGGCACAGTGGTGCACACCTATAATCTCAGTTCTTCAAAAGTGGAGGCAAGAAGATTAAGAGTTCAAGATCATCCATGGCTGTGTGGTGATTTTGAGACCAGCCTGGGATATAGAAAACTGTCTTAAAAAAAAAAAGGAAGAAATAAAACAGCTTGTCTCTCTGTGCTAGGTTCTTTCTTATGTATACATTCATGCCCCAGTTTGCATGGCTAGTAAGTACGTACCAGGATTTGAGTTCTTTTGACTCCAATTCATTCTTGTAGTTTCAACAAAGGACACCAGGTGGGAGACATTAGTAGAGGCCCCTTCAGTGGCTCTATGAAGTCAAAACCAGTCTCAGAATAATCTTAAACCAGTGTTTGCCTTTTCACTCGCAGTCTCATGAATGAGGAAAGGACTTTCCAGAGGCTATAAAACAGGAGCTCGCAACAGTCAGAATGCAGAAGCAGATATGAGGATCCAGCTGTCTTCTGTTATGTTATGCTGAGAATTACAGAGGTATGCCGAACACTACAGAGGTTTGCAAACACAGAGCACAGTGCTATTCTTCTCACTAATTTGTACTTGTTTGGTTTGGAAATCTCTGGGACTGAAATATTGGCGTGCCACTGCTTTGCAGCACAGCTAGCATCTCTTCTGGCCATTTTCATCTAGGCATGCCTTTAAATCCTTTGTTACTGAGATAGCTGGTAAAGACAGGCACTCAGTGGGATGAGGGAGGAGAGATCTGCCCAGGGAGTGTGCAGACTCAGGAAATGAGAAGGTAGCACCAAGATCCACAGGTAGAAGGAAGGGCAACAAGATGAAAGCTCAAGAGATGCCAGAATAAGACTTTATCCTTGCTCTGGACTGGTAATTATCATGATGTAGAGGCAAGGGCTTATGAGAGTGGCTTTGGCCAAAACCACTCAGCAGTGTTATGACCCGGACAAATCACTCACCTTTGCTGGACTTGACCATCCTTGATTGTGAAGCAAGAGGTTTGGAATAGCTCAGAATTTACAAAGAAATACTATGGTCAAAAACAGTAAGACTCATAGCAGCACTTAAAGATAAAATGATAGGTAAGACAGAAAAGTTTTTAAATATTTAAAAAATTAAGACAGATCTAGCACTGTCTCTTATCATATCACTTTACAAATTGAAGGTTAATTACTTAATTAATTTTTGGACAAGTTCTTTTAAAATATTTATTATTTATTTTTATTTTATGTATAAGAGTGTTTTGCCTGCAGGTTTTTAAGTACACCTGCAATGCCTATGGATGCCAGAAGAAGGCATCAGATCCTCTGGAGTTATGGACAGTTGTTAGGCACCATGTGGGTGCTGGGAACTGAAATTGAGTCCTTTGCAAGAGTAGCCAGTACTCTTAACTGCTGTGTCACCTCCAGCCCGAGATAAGTTCTTACTATGTTGCCCAGGCTGGTCTCAAAATCCTGGACCAAGTTAATTTCCTGTCTTGGCCCCTCAAGAGCTGGGCTAACAGATACAGAAAACCATGCAATGCTCCATATTTGAATGTCCCCCTTGTAGTGCTGGAGACCCAGGGTCTTGTACATGCTAAGCAAGTGCTCTACCACTAGGCTCCATCCCCAGCAATAGGTGAATTTTGATACACTTTCTTAAGTGAGAGAACTGCGACCACAGAACCACTGGAAAAGTCACAGTTGGCAAGAGCGGTAAAGGGCCCTTGACAGTAGACAATTTGATCAGGATTTTTTTTCCAGCACAAAATCTCTAGAAGTCTAAACTGTTTGGAAGGTGGTACATATAAGCCCCTGTGGAACTGAGGAGAGACTACTTTAGAAAGAGGGTCAAGAGTTATCAGACTTTCTAACTGCTTAGACCTGGGATCATGATTCTGAATGTTCTTGAGTGAGAGATATAATTTCTTTCAAAGGGGACATTAATGCCTATGTCCTAGGGCTGTTATGGCTATTTAATGAGAAAACACATGTCAAATTGACTGGCTCAGACCCAGGTTTCAGGAAATATGGGTTGTTTTTTCTTTTTGCTAGTTGAACAAGTAGACAACTGAAAGACAAGTGAACAGAATTGATGAAATGAGACGGTCTCAGAAGGGTGAGGTGCCAGCACTTTACATGCTCAACAGGAGGGAAAGTGATTTGTGATTCTGTAGCCTGAAGCTAAGCAGGAGAAGGCATTTTGGTGGCCTGTTTACTCCTGTCCACCACATGGAATATATCTGCTCCCCTGGGTGAAACTTTCTGGGAGACATGATGAATGGGCTGCAGTCAGGAAAGGCTTCATTCCCCATTTGTCATCTCTTGGCTTGCTTAGAGGAGATATTGCTTTCCAACAGGTGACTTGGATTAGATGGATTATGTGTTGTCAAAATCCTAAGTAATGAGATGTTATGGTCATTCTTTTGTGATGTAAAAGTAGGAAACATTTAAGCATTTTAAGTTAGATTAACAGCAAACTCAGGAAATGGACATTTATGATTCCCTCTCCTACCTGTCATACTGACTTTAATGTTACCACCCAAAAGTGCCTTATTCATATATATATATATATTCCCCACCACTGTCCCCTGCCCAATGTAATATATTCTCATATATATAATATGGCCTACAGAGTCTGATTTGTGTTTTTTTAATTGAAATTTATTTATTTATTTATGTATTTATTTATTCTTGGTCTTTTTGAAACTGGGTCTCACTATAGCCTCAGCTGCCCTGGAACTCACTATGTAGACCAGGCTGGCCTTGAACTCATAGGGATCTGCCTGCCTCTGCCTCCCGAGTGTATTATTTTTATTTTGTGTGTATGTATGTATTGCCTGCATGTAGGAAAGTGCACCCGTGCCCACGGAGGACAGACGAGGCTGTTGGATCCCCTGGAACTGGTGTTACGGACAGTTGTTAGCTGCCATGTGGATGCTGGAATTCAAACCTGGGTCCTCTGCAAGAACAACCAGTGTTCTTAACTGTTGAGCCATCTCTCCAGTCCCTGATTTGTATTCTTGTCACAAAAGTATTTGGAAAAAATAAACACTGGCTAAAAGTAAATATTGCTTTGCCTAAATAAATATGGTGGACAGAGATCTGAGAACATGTTATTGAGTTCCTTGGTTAGTTCTATTACTTGAGCTCTATATAAAGAGTAACTCTTTGGCAAAGAATTAGAGAACCCCAACCCTAGACTTTGCATATACTGGGAGAGGCAGAGTAGCAGAAAAGACATAGACCTTGGAGCTCAAGTGCTCTGTTTGAATTTATCACATATTTCACTAGATGTGTGACACTGGATTTTTTGGTTTTGGGGGATGTATGTGTCTATGTATGTTCATATTTAAGATTTATTTTATTTTTACTTATGTGAATATGTGTGTGCATGTTTGTATGTGCCTGTAAGTGTAGGTGCCCATGGAGGACAGAAAGGGGTGTTTGATGCCCTGGAGTTGGAGTTACAGGCAGTCATGAGCCACTCAATGTGGTGCTGGCAACTGAACTGGGGTCCTCTGGAGGAGCAATATATTGCCTTAACTGCTGAGCCATCTCTCTTACCCCAGTTAACTAATATTTTTAGTCTTCGTTTTATATTGCAGTAGGGTCTCTCACTGAAGCTGGAGCTCTCTGTTTTGGGTAGCCTGCCCAGCCAGCTTGTGCTGGGTGTTCCCCATTTCTGCCTCTGGTATACTGGGTTTACAGGAAAGCTGCAACATTCATCTGACTTTTACATGGATTCTAGAGCTATTTTATCCTGTTGAATTTCTTCAAAGTACTGCTTTGTGTACTATAGTATATATTATAGTATATATGTTTTGGGGGGAGTTAACTAATTAATTATGACATATGCAGTTATAAGCTTTATAAATAACTGTGCTTAGATAGCTTTAGTTGTCAACTTGACATACCCGGTTAGAGGGAATTTCAAGTGAGGAATTATCTCCATTGGATTGACTGCTGTCCATGTTTGTGGGGCGTTTTTCTGATTATTGAGTGATGTGGGTGGGCCCAGCCCACTGTGGGCAGTGCCACCCCTGGGCAGATGGTCCTGTAATGTATAAGAAAGCAGTCTGAGCACAGGCCAAAAAAGCAAACCAGTAAGCAGAGTTCCTCCGAGGTCTGTGCTCCAACTCCTGCCCCGAGTTCCTGTCTTCACTTTCCTTGATGATGAACTGTGCTATAGGCCAAATAAACCCTTTTCTCCTAAGAAAGCAGGCTGAGCACAAGTCAAAGAAGCAAACCAGTAAGCAGCACTCTTTCTCTGTCTGTGCTTCAGCTCCTGCCTCCAGTTTCCAGCCTTTACTTTCCTTGATGATGGACTGAACTACAAGCCAAATAAATCTTTTCCATCCCAAGCTGGTTTTGATCAGTGTTTTTATCACAATTGCAAGCAAACTATGACAACAACTTTATGAAGAAAATACATCAGTAGCTACAAACAACTGTACATTGTGCAGGCATAAGACCAGTTGCAGGTACCAGATGAGAGAGTCCACAGAGATTACTTTTTTGCATATGTTTTCCTCTGTTTAGAAGATTAGCAATGATTTTGGGTCATGGAAGATGGAACCTTTAGAAGGGGGTGGGTATAGACAGTCACTCTTGGAAGGGCACATTGCTTTTAAGTTACCAAGCCTGACTTCCCTTAGAAAGGTTCATGAGGCTGCTATGTAAGACAGGTCATCTTTCTCCAATTTTCAGTAGTGGGTTCCAGCTTCCACTCTGAATTTTGCTGTTTTATTGTGAGTAAAATTTTTTAGAGAAGAAAGCAGAAAGCAATCATAAAAGGCAAGCTAAGAATGCATGTTCATAAGAGGATGCAGCATTTGAACAGACACCACTGAGAAGAAAGATACTGGCAAGTCACATGACTGGAAGAGGGCTTGTGTTTGAGTTATTTGAAAATATCCCTTCCAAACCAATGTGAGAGAGAAATAGGCAGTTGAAATGCAGAGGAAATTCAAATGACCAAAAGCAGTAGACAATATGCTAATTAGCAATCAGAAAAATAAACTTTAAAACACAATGAAACATCATTATGCATTCTCTACAAAGGCTAACAGTAAATAGACTGACAATAACTGACAACACTGAGTAGAGCAAAATGTCACACAGTGGGAGGGAAGATGATGTGGTAAACTGTTCTGGAAGTTTGTATAATCCACTAAAGCTGAGGCTATACTTATCCTGCTAACCAGAGATTCCAATCAAAAGTGGAGATCCAACAAAATATTCATTACTATTTTTAATAGCCTCGAACTGGAAACAATCCAATTCCTTGAGTAAATAGTGGTGTGTTCCACACTGGTGCCCTGTACTTCCATGAAAGTTATCATACTGTAGTTACTTTAAACAACATTGGTGACATTCATACATATAATGTTGAGCAAAAAAAAGAGCTCAACATTGTTCTAATTACCTAACGAAAAGGGGATTTAAACTTTAGGCTTTGTTTTTTTAATTTAATTTTATTACTTTTACTTTATGTGTATGAATGTATTGCCTGCATGTATGTAAGTGCACTCATGTCATGCAATACCCATGGAGGTCAGAAGAGGGCTTTGGATCCCCTGGAACTGGAGTTATGGGTGGTTGTTAGCTGCCATGTGGGTGGTAGGAACTGAATTCGGGTCCTCTGCAAGAGCAGCCAGTGCTCTTAACCACTGAGTCATCTCTTCAACCCCAACTTTAGGTTTTTAAGGCCACACATTTAAGCAGCAAAAGCAAGAAGCAAGGTGGCAATTATCATAAACACGACCTGCTGGAGCTGCACTCTGTTCTCAGTACAGTTGATTATGGTATCAAACCTAACTTTGTTAATTATCTGGAGTCAGCTATAGGTGGAATAGTCATTTCGTAGAAAGCAGCAAACTCTGCAAATGTGAGGGCTTCCCTACCCCCAGAGACAGAGTTGTTAAACATGTAGCAGCACAATACTGATAGCCATGAATGGTAATGTTGTCTTCAGTGGATAGTAGAAGACAGTTATTAGCAACTGCTATTGTTACAGTAGGAAAAAGTCCCATAAGAGAGAACTGGTCAAGAAAATGAAAAGCTTTGGCTTGGGTGGAATCTTAACTTTCCAGTTTTGCTGCTCATAAGACCACTCCTAGGAAGACTTCATCTTAAGTCAAGCTAAAGAGATGGGCAGAAGACCTAGTGTGTCAATGAGTTTGGTGAACTTTTCCTGATTTGAAGGCCCTGTCCCCTAGTGCAGTGTTTCTGGGCCACAGACAAGTGGCTCTCTGTAAGTCTTCCTGCTTTCCTGAATTTTTTTCTTTCTCCCCTTTCTCTTCTCCTTAGGACAGCTGCTGAGATTTACGGCTTGCCTGCCCTGAGAATTTTTCTTTAAATTCTAATAAAATTGTCCTGAAGCTTCTGTTTGAGTCCATTCTTAAATTCTTTTATGAATGAGACTATGAACCCTTAAGGGGACTTGTTTCCCCCTGTAATACTATATTTGGAGTTTCTTAGATGCTGGGAATTAGTGAGTTAACTAGCTGAAATTTTAGTTACATATATTTTCCTATATTTGTCATAT
>NW_008346389.1:1235079-1235795 GCF_000622305.1 Nannospalax galili
CAATTGAGTTACTTCTCATCTTGGTTCTCTGTTTTTTGAGTTCGTAATATATTCTGGTTATTAAACCTCTGTTGGATTTGTCCCTGGTGAAGATTTTCTCCCATCCTGTGGGTTTTCTGTTGGCTTTCTTAGTTGTCTCCTTTGATGTACAGAAGCTTTTTAGTTTAATGTGGTCCCGTTTGTTAATTCTTGCCCTCGTTTCCTGAGCAATTGATGTCTGGTTTAGGAAATCTTTTCCTACGCCTTTATCTTGTAGGTTTGTCCCAAAGTTTTCTTCTAATAGTTTCAAAGTTTCAGGCTTTACATTGAGGTCTTTGATCCATTTGGAGTTGACTTTTGTGCAGCGTGAAAGATAGGGGTTTAGTTTCAGTCTTCTACAAGTGGAGATCCAGCTTTGCCAGGACCATTTGCTAAACATGCTATCTTTCCTCCAGTTAATGTTCTTGGCCCCTTTGTCCAATATCAGGTGGCTGAAATTGTATTTATTCTTATTTGGGTCTTCAATTTTGTTCCATTGGCCTATGGGCCTATTTTTGTGCCAGTACCATGTTGTTTTAATGACTATAGCTCTGTAATACAACTTAAAATCTGGTATAGTAATCCCCCCAGCATTGCTCTTAGTGGTCAGTGTTGTTTTGGCTATCCAATGTCTTTTATGTTTCCATATGAATCTTAGGATGTTTTTTCCAATTCTGTGAAGAATGTCATGGGGATTT
>NW_008346389.1:1239272-1252211 GCF_000622305.1 Nannospalax galili
AGAAAGAGGCTGTCAGCCCCAGAAAGAGGCTGGCAGGTGTTGCAGGACCAGGGAAGTAGAGGGAGATGAGGGCAGGGCCAGGACCAGAAGCGGTGCTCCTGGCGCCCAAGAAAGGGACTTAGTTGCTCTGGGTGAGAAGGATCAGGAAGCAGTATTGGTTCCCCAGGTGTCTGGGGCCCCAAGCCTAGGAATGGCGCAGGGCCCAAACTAGGAGTATAGAGTGGTGGGGGGGATGGAAGGGTGAATGTGGCTTAGGGAGTCCCGGTTTGGAGGGCTGCGCTATAGACTTACCCCAAGAGGCCTGAGGATAGGAGAGTTAGCCGGTGGTGCAGGCCCAGGGAAGCAGAGAGGGGTGAGGGCGGGCCAGGACCATAAGCGGTGCTCCTGGAGCCCAAGAAAGGGACTGAGTTGGTCTGGATGAGGAGGATCAGGAAGCAGTATTGGTTCCCCAGGTGTCTGGGGCCCCAAGACTAGGAATGGCGCAGGGCCCAGACTAGGGGTATAGAACGGCGAGAGGGATGGAAGGGTGAATGTCTATTATTTTTATTTTATATATATGGTGTAGAGTGTATTGCCTGCATGTGTGTAAATATAATGCAGGCCGAACCAGAAGAGGGCATTGGATTCTCCTGGAACTGACAGTTACTGACAGTTGCTAGCTGCCATGTGGGTGCTGGGAATCAAACCCGGGTCCTCTGCAAGAGCAGCTGGTGCTCTTAATCGCTGAGCCATCTCTCCACCTCCATGTTGTCTGTTCTTTCAAAAAACTAAAGTAATTTCAGTAAGACAAGAAAACAAGATGGTGAATGGAGAAAGGTGGACCATCAGACCTGCTGATGGTGGAAAGCCTCACTGGAAAGCCTGCTCGCCCTGTAGCATGGGTCTTTTGGGGAAAAGAATGGAGTCAATTCTATCTTGGATTTGTGAGGTAGAAGATGCTGGACCAGCTGTGAAGTGGCATTCTTGGGTGGGCTGAATGTTGAGGAGAATCTTTCTTTGAATGAGTTAGAGAGCTGGATGAGGACAGTAGGAGAAGGGCCTGCACAGCTCCACTTGGCACTGAGGGTGGCGCTTGGCCTCTTTGTAGAACACAGCAGCCTGTTCAGTGACACTGTGTGACAACAGGCAGCAATGGCAGTGGCAAACAGATTTGGCCTCCTTCTCACCTCACACAGATATGAGAGTAAGACTGATCCTTTGGGTTGGGACACTCCTATAGGGAGTTTTATAATGGACACAATCAAAGCTATATCAACACTAAAGTATTACTTACAAAGTTCTCAGAGAAATAATAGTCATGTAACCTAAACCTCGCCTCACAGTTTTCATATGAATTATAAGGATCGAATATATCTTTACATTGTAGAAACCTGATGGTGGCCACATTAGCCATGTGGTGAAGGGAGGCATTGTTACTAATGGGAACAATTAAGATGGTGTACTTCCTGTGTGATACAAAAGTGTAGAAGAAATCAGGCTTGGTGGTGTGCACACACCTTTAATCCCAGCACTCAGGAGGAAGAGGCAGGTGGATCTTTGTGAGCTCCAGACTAGCCTGGTCTACATAATGAGTTCCAGGCTAGCTGAGGCTACAGGGAGGCCCTGTCTCAAAAAGACTAAAAGACAAAAAAACAAAAACCACACCACCAACAACAGCCCCCCCCAAAGAAACACCAAGCAACCAAACAACAATAAAAAAGTGTGGAAGATAATTGTGAAGTATTCTTATTGCACGAACTTCCCTCCTTCCCTCCCTCCCTCTCTCCCTTCCTCCCTCCCTTCCTCCCTCCCTCTCTCCCTTCCTTCCCTTCTTTCTTTTTGTGTCACTGGGCTTTGAGCTCTGGGTTTTGTTTGTTCTCCACAGGCACTCTACCTACTACTGAGCATAGCCCCAGTTTATCAAATATGTTTAACCTGAGTTTGATCTATAGATTCCAGTCTGTAGGAAGTATAGAGACTAGAGGAACATGAATAAGACAGTAGGAAATAACCACACATGTTCAGAATGTGGAACAGTCAATAAGACAGTTGACCTGTGCCCTTTGAAAATGCAATCTCATGAAAACTAAGTGTGCTGTAGGAGCGTAGTCTAAAAGGCTAAAGAGCTGTGTCAACCAAATGTGCTGGCTTAGAGACTAAAAATAGCCCTGAAATAAATTTGGAAACAATTATGGAATTTGACTTTGAGCTAGATATTAGATGATATATATATGTATATACACACACATATATATCATATGTATATAGAGAGTAAAACAATAATTGCTGTAAATATGGAGGCTTGTAGGTGTCCATTTTTCCATTCCTTCTGTGTTTATGTATTGACAAATTCACAATTAAGAAATAGAGGGAACAGGGCGACTCCAGAGGATTCAAAGGATTCCCTGGCAGACAAGAGCTTTGACAATTGTGCTGTGTGCTTGTGAAACAGAAGCTCATGATTTGAAAAATAGCACACAAATCCTGTTCACTGAGTAACCAGCATGACAGAGAACGACGTGTCAATTCCACAAAGTGGATGAGACATCCATGAAGTCATGGTGAGAAAGTCTGCTTGCCTGCATATGGGTGGTGTTCCCATTAGCAGACAGGCCCTTCAGAAGGTGGAGCAGGAGATAGATTTCCAGACTATCTGAGGTGACTACCAGGCTCTCATTTGCAGGCAGAGCTTAAGGTTGGAGGCTATGGTTTCCAGGAAACTTGGATGGTGCAGACTGTTCCCACTGTCTGCATCAGGAATAGCTTGATTTACTTAATTCAGGATCTGACTGTCTTGACTTTGGTGTGTTTGTCAGCAGCTGCAGAGGGTGGTGAGTGTGTGCCTGCTGCTTTTGGCTCAGCTGCAGACAGCTGTCAGCTGGATCTCTTCTGCAGACAGAGATTCCATGGTGACTATGTGCTTTCCATTTGCCAGTGTGCATGGAGTCTGGGTGCTTTGGAGCTGTAAGAACAATTGGGTCTTAACCTGGGGTTCCCTGATCCTTCCCTTGGTGACTGTGGATTAGGTTCAGGTATTCTATGAGCTTCTAAATGTTCCTAACTTTCAGCGTACCTCAGTAAATGATTATAGCTCATGAAATTTAGGAGTCACGGGCCTTGTACAACATGTAAGTCACTCTTAATGGACAGAAACTGAGAGAGTAGGTTAGGAAAAGAGATTAGAATTAAAAAAAATTTTTTGGGGGGACTGTCTGTATAATATGATAGAACTGACCTGGTTTTCTTCTGCAGCAGACTAAGCTAATGGCCCAGTAAAATTGGTTGAACAGAACTGAGCCTCCAGGGAGTTTGCACTATTATTATAAAAGCCCAAATAGTAGAGGCAAGTTCTGGTTGAAAGCCCACAAGGGGGAAACTGAGGAGCAACCCTTGCGGTATCCAGAAGACAGGGACATGAGGGATACTAATTGTCTTCTTTTGCCTGAACTACACTTGAGCTCTGAGGAAGAGAAGTTGTTGAAAATATTTATGATGCCAGGCATGGTGGCTCATACCTGTAATATTAATACCTAGGGAGCCTGAGGCTAAAGGATTATTCCAAGTTTGGGACCAGTATGAGTTACAAAGTGAGACTCTTGTCATGGTGTGTGTGTGTGTGTGTGTGTGTGTTAACATATTCCACTCTTTCACCCACTCTCCTTTTTACCTAACCCTGCAAAATGAGTCCTTTGGTAGAAATGACACAAGGATATAAGAGATATCTCAGTTTTCTTTGCCATCAGAAGAAACAGTCAATGTGATAAGGCATTGTTGTGATTGCTAAGAAAACAAGGTTAGACAGAAAATAGTCTTTAAATTAAAATTGAGGTGGGGAGGGCATCGAGTGTGGAACAGGGATGATCATAAGAACAGTGCCATTTAGATCATGTTAGGAAGAATTCAAGCATCTGGGTGTTGTATGGAAGGGCCCAGTGAGTTCTGAGGCTACCCCTACTCCTAGGTGGAATGACTTTGGGTTGTGTGACTTGTTTTCTACCTCCAATCTCTCTCTGTCACTGTATCTTGCTGTGAGCTGCTCATGAGCATCCGGTGACATGGGGGCCTTCCATTGACTACTCTACCGTAGCTTTTTTCCATGACCAAATTAGCTTTTATGACAAGTGTGAAATATCCTTTAGGGACAGCTGCTGGATCTGGTACATTCGTCTGTTGCTATTAGCTTAGAAGCTCACAGAAGGCTTATTTAGATGTACCACACCAGGAGGAAATACCTTGACAAAAAAAACTCTTTGGCCATAGTCCCCAGAATACCTTTCAGCTCAGACCCAATTTTGAGAAAAAGGTCCCATGTATCTTCAACTTAAGGCTTGTGTCTTCCTGTCACTGTTTGGGCCAAGAACTGTCATTCATTTGTTCATTCACTCAGTTCATCTCTCATTTGATTCATGGTTCATTTAAACAGTCGTTCGTCCTTTGGGAAATGTTCATTGGATGGCGATGGTGATATACAGTTGCACCCTCAGCAGAGTATTTCTTGCATCACATTTGAAAGTCAACCTCAACTTCTCCCTTTTCACTGCTGTGTCTCCTCGCACCCTACTATGTCTATTCAATGAATTCCTCCATACTTAACACATTCTGGGGCCCTTTCATCTCACTGGTGAGCCCTCTCTATTTCCCCCTTTGGCTCCTTCTACTGTTTCCCCTTTGCAGTCATCTTTAGCTCTTGCCTACATTAGATTTTTCCAAGCTCATCTCTTTTCAATGATGACATGTTGGCATGTGCTCAAGGCCCAGTGAATCCCTCATTGCTTTCCCATGTTCTGTTGCATCTAAATGCTGTTATAATTTTAAAAACTCAGGTTATGATTCCCCCTGCCTTGACATTCCACCCAATCTTCATGACTGAGATACTTGAGTTCAAATGCCACCTCTCCTGAGAAGCCCTCCCTCTTTCCTTCAACTCTGCTCTGTACTTATTACAAATTTGAGTGCACATTAAAAGCATACTCTGCATTCCAGGGAGATTTGTTTATATAATTTACTTCTGGTGCTTTGAAAAGTCTGGTTCATATATGGTGACATATGTTTCTATTGGAAGGGAATTTGCGGAGGGCCAGAGCTGAGTATGCATTTATTTCTTCACTCATTCGATATCAGCCACCCATCTGGGTCCCAAGAATGTGCCAAGGCTCTTCAAGATCTGCCTGGAGTGGGATGGGGATAGAGGATTCGTGAGAGACTGGAGGCCTGGGAAAACAAAGCAGGTTGATTGTGGTGGGATAGAGAATGCTTTGGAGAGGCAGAGGGGGTGCTGCTGGAAGGGTAGAATGCCTTATTTTAATAATTTTAAGTGACAGTTTTTTTTTTCAGATCTGAAAACCAGTATATATATTTTTGGGCAGTTTATATTTAATATGGCAATGTTTCTCTCTCATCCCAAGTTTGAAAGTGTGTGACACGTTATGGTGCACACCTTTAGTCCCAGTATTTGAGAAGCAGAGGTAGAGGCAGGCAAGTCTCTGTGAGATAGAGGCCAGCCTGGTAGTGAGTGCCAGGCCAGGCAAGCTGGGGCTACAGGAAGACCTTGTCTCACTCCCCACCCCCCGAAAAAAGAATACATAATATTGAACCTGATGTGGTGGTACCTACCTATAATCCCAGCATTCCAGGAGGCTGAGGCAGGAGGATTATTAGTTTGAGAGCAGCCTGGGCTGTAAACAAGAACATGTTACAAAGGAAAAATAAAGAGTATGGTAGTGAGAGTATGGTTGTATATGATACAGCTTCGCTTTAAAAAAAAAAACAAAAACTGAGGGGTAAGGATGCAGTGGTAGCTCCAAGGCTACATTCTCTTACTGCTCTGCAGGTCATAAATTCAAATGAGTCTTAAGGAATTGAAACCAAAATGTCAGCAGCTTTGGTACTGTCTGGTGACTTCAGGGAGGACTTTATTTTCTGCCTTTTCTAGCTTCCAGAGGCCTCCCACAGTGATATGGTTCTGGTCCCTTCCTCCAATCTACTTCTGTTTTTCCTGGTCAGCTGACTCTGATTCCTCTCCTGATCAGACCCAGCTGAAGAATCTGGGATCATTTCCTCATCTCAGGATCCTTTATCACCCTGGCAAAATTCCTTTTCCCACAGCTACGCCATGTGTGTATCCACAGGTTCCAGAGGTCAGAACATGGACATTTTTGGGAACATTATTCAGCTTACCACAGGGGTGTTTATTTAAAGGATACTTATATTTTAAAGCCTAAATGTGTGACTAGCTATGTCCCAGGAAGGATCTAGAAGCTTATTTGTTCTTTTATATGTTCCTGTCTCCATGTCTGTATTCCTTTACTTCATTGTCAGCAGACTGACTTCTTCTACTCAACCAATAGGCAAGAACATGACCAAGGACAGTCCCCAGGGCTAGCACTGTGCCTTTGCCGAATTGCAACCCCCCCAATTCTAATCCAAATTCCCAAGGGAAGAAGTGGTTGGTACTTTTTGTTTTTTGGTCTTTTTGAGACAGTCTTCCTGTAGCCCCAGTGACCTGGAATTCGTTATGGAGACTAGGCTGGCTTTGATCTCACAGAGATTTGCCTGCCTCGGCCTCCTGACTGTAGGGATCAAAGGTGTGCACCACCACACCCAGCCTGATTGGCACTTTAAGAAATTTATGTATCTTCGATCTTTTGAGACAAAATCTTGCTATGTAGCCCATATTAGTCTTGAACAAAAATTTCTCCTGTCTCTTATTGAAGGGCTGGGATCACAGGCATGTACCACCATGGCAGCTGATTGGCACTCCTAGGCTAATCTCATCTTTGCCAAGAATGTAGTGTCAGCCAGAGTGTAGAGCTGTTCTCCACGGCATTTCAAGAAGGGTGCAGTTGAGTGTGCACTGGAGGCATGGTTGTCTACAGAAAAAGACTGCTCACCAGAACACTGAGTAAGAGGGTGGTATTTCAGAAAAAGGGGAGAAGTATGTAGTCTGTTTGCAAACAGTAGGCATCTGAGAAACATTTATTGAGCTGAGTTGTGAGTTTCCTTCCACCTTTGACTGGAACCCTGCACAGGTCTCACTGTACCTTCCTCTCCCGTAGGCCACACTGTCACATGCCACGTGTTCTGTTCAGAATTCTTCAGCCACTTTCTTCTTATCACAGGATAAGGTTCAAACTGGAGCCTGACTCTGATGTATGGAATGGTGAATCTCCTTTTCTCTTCTGGGAGAGGAGAACAATAACACCAGCATCACAGATGTGCTGAAAAGACTGAGGGAATTGAAGGAATCATTGATGGCTCCCTGGGGTGAGTCCTCTGTCGCGTCAGGGTGGTTTCCTGCTGCTCACCAAGCATTTGTCTCAATTCTTCTCAAGGTGGAGACCTGTTTGTTACCCCTAGGACTTCAGCCTTGGGAATGGCCGACTCTAGCCTGTCTTCTCAGACCTACTTATCTTTTGGGTTCTGCAAGGTCACAAGTGTTCATTCTTTCCTTTCAATTCTAAAAGAATTTCTAGACCTGTTCTACAGTCTCAGAGTAGATTATGCAGTCCAATTTCCTGCCCAAATGTGGGAAACCATCCACACAGTCTTCCTGGGGGCCATTTTGCTTCTCCTTGAGCACTTTGAATGTTGATGAGCTAAACTTAGGCTGCTCGTTCTCATTTTTCCAACAGCTCTAATTAAATAATGAAAACATGCAATTATCTTTTTAGTCATGACTGTCTTGCCTTTTTAATAAAAATTTCAGTTCTTCTGCAGGAACAAAGTAACTGCTCAAAAGGCATTGATTATATTTATGCCTTAAATTATAATTTCATGACATTAGTAGTTAAACCGCTTCTCCCATTTTTCTCTAACTGTACCATTTGCTGGAGGAGACGGCTTGCTTTTGGAGGCTCTGAACTACTGGGATGAGGCCTACAATGGGCTTCAAACAGAGAAAAGGTAAAAAAAAGCCTCCTGGTAGAGGCTCAAGCCTCTTGATACTTCACCCAACTTTCTTTAGGTCACTTTTGGTTCTTCTTACACATTTGAATTCTTGAAAAAAAAAAAGTTCCATTGTAAGCTTTTATTATCTTTTAACATAGCCCTCCAGCCTTCTCACTATTCATATGCAAATATATCCATATCTGGTTTCTATAAAAACCTAGATTAGGCCACATAGTCTGCTTTTCATTTCTCTCTCTCTTGCTCTTGCTCTCGCTCTTTCTCTCTCTCTCTGTACTGGGGAATGAACACAAGGTCTTGTGTATAATAGTCAAGGACTTTACCACTGAGTTACATCTGCAATACTTATTATTATCATTATCATTATCACTTTTTATTTATTTATTTTTAAAAACATTTTATTTATTATTTTTATTTTATGTGTTAGTGTGTATTGCCTGCATGTAGGTAAGTGCACGGGTGTCATGCGATGCCTCTGGAGAAGAGGCTGTTGGATCCCCTGGAACTGGAGTTATGGACAGTTGTTAGCTGCTGTATGGGTTTGAGATTTGAACCCGGGTTTTCTGCAAGAAGTCAGTGTTCTTAACTGCTGAACCATCTCTCCAGCCCCACTTTTTATTTTTTTAAGACAGGTCTCACTGTATAGCCATGAATGGCCTAGACCAGGATGGCTTCAAACTCACAGAGATCTATCTGCCTGACTCTGCCTCCCAAGTGCTGGGATTAAACTATGTGCTCGGCATCATTATTACTTTTTGAGACAGGGTTTCACAGTTGCCCAAGCTGGCCTCAAACTTGCAGTAATCCTTCTGCCTCAGCTTCCTAAGTGCTGGGATTACTGGTGTGAGCTACCATACCGAGCCTTAATTTTAATTTAGAGGCAGAGTCTTACTAAGTTGCTTAGACTGATCTTGAACTCATTATGTATCTCCTTTAAGTGTATTTATTATTATTGTGTGTGTATGATGTAAAAGTGTGGGTATGTATGTACCATAGAGGTTGGGGGAAAACTTTTGGGGGTTGGTTCTCTTCTTCTACCTTTATGTGGGTCCTGAGGATTGATCTCAGGTTGTCAAGCTTGTGTGGCAAATGCTTTAACCTGGTGGGCCATCCCTTGACAGCCCTGTATTTCCTTTGAAAAAGATAATATAACAATGATATTGCTTTTCATGAGGGCATACAAAAACTTAAATTTTTTAATAACTCCATGGTTGGCATAATTGATCTTTTTCTTCTATTGAGCAACACATACATTGTTTCTGATTGATTCTTGAATTCTGATTTCTTTACTTTAAAAGACATGAAAGGGTTAAATGGCCACTATGTGCCTACACACAAATTCACTCAGCATTATGGGGTAATTTTTTTTCCTCCCCCAAATCCATATGTTGAAGTCTTAGCCCTGAGTACTTCAGATGTGACCCTATTTAGGGGAAAAAGATCATTGTAGGTATAATGAGTGAAGGTGTGAACTAGACCAGGGTGAACCGCTAATCTGATAGGATTTGTATCCTTATAAAAAGGAGGAACATGGACACAGACAGTGCACAGGGAAAATATTGTGTGACCTGAAGGCAGAGCCCAGGTGATGCTTCTACAAGCCAAGGAATGCCAGAAAGTGCCAGAAAATACCTCAAAGTAGTCAAGAACATGGGAATGAGTCTCTATCAGAGACCGTCTAAGGTCTCAAACATCTATCCAACTCAATCCTTCTAAGGATTCAAACTTATCAAGACATAGACTTTGGATTTGAAGTCTCTAGAATTTTGAGATGATAAATTCCTGTTGTTTAAACTTCCAAGTTTATGCTACTTTGTTAGCATAGGAGTTTTATAAAACTAATATCTAATTTTGAAAAATTGGTGCTTCAAGGAAACAGTTTTCCAGACAACTGGTTAGTTCTTCATATGAACTCACAGCAATGGTGACAGCTTGCACAAGTTCCATGCAAGTTCAAACCAGAAAAAAAATCTCAGCATAGATATAAGGAAGTGGGTAAGAAGCCCCAACTCCACCTAAGGAAACTGTGGCAACAGATGGTTCCTGGGAGGGGCAGAGATAGTGTCTTTCAAGAATGGGATTCTTGGTAGGTTAACCAGGCTCCAGTGGATGGACCCACACTGAAGGAGATTCAGAGACACAAATTAGACTTTATAGGCCTTATTATATACATAATAGAGTTCATTAAGTTGGGTGGGAGGCAATAAGGGGAGGCGGAGATATGAGAGGAGATCTAAATATCATCAAATTGTATTGCATGAAAATTGCAAAAATTACGAAAACTAAAAAATGGGTGCTTAATAGTCAAGACAGAGAATATTTGAGCAATATTCTGATTCCAAGTGATAGCTTTCCTAGGGCAACTGGGTGCCATTAGTCTCCATCCCAATATGTTGAAGATTATCACTGTGATAAAGCCCAAGGCTTTAAGGAAATGGCCTGAGCTACAAGAAAGGGATGTTCTTAGGAAAGGTACATGAAAAGAGAAGTGATTAGGATAAGGATGTAGTAATCAAGGGCTTTCCTTATATGGTAAACCATGTGCTGGCTATCAATCAAGAGAGATAATATAAACAAATAAATCAACTCTACAGAATTTACCTTTCTCCTTATCTATACCAGATCTCATTTAAAGAAGACCTATGCTGGTCTAAATATGAGATTTTCCAATGCTATGTGTGTTACAATAAGTATATGTGTTTATGAGCAAGACCAAGTTGCTTTCACAAAAGTGTCAACCATTCCATTACAAAAAAAATTAAGTAGGCAGAACTGTGGGCTGGGGTAAAGATGAACCAAGCCCCATTCTCAATACTGGGGTTCATTTTGGGGGATGCAGCCCTTGAACCTGGGGATTCCTGGAAGTTCTAGTCAGAATGAGTGTTATAACATTTGGGTATTCATCAAATTAACATTCTCCTTACTTTAAGTATTAATCCCTCTTGCTCTTTAAGGTACATTCTAAAGTAGCCCCATCTCCAAACTTTCATTCAGAACATTTTCACACCTCTAAATCTCTAGATTTGTATTTTTTATGCTTTCTTGCATTTTTTTTCTTTTTTGGGGGGGTATTTTTAAAAAAATTTATTTATTTATTTTTTATTCTTTTATTTTACGTGTAAGCGTGTATTGCCTGTAGGTAAGTGCACCCATGTCATGCAATGCCTGAGGAGGTCAGAAGAGGCTGTTGGATCCCCTCGGACTGGAGTTATGGACAGTTGTTAGCTGCCATGTGGGTGCTGGGATTTGAACCTGGGTCTTCTACAAGAACAACCAGTGTTCTTAACCACTGAGCCATCTCTCCTGCCCCAAGGGGGGGCATATTTTTTTGAGACAGGGTCTCCCTGTAGCCCCAGCTGGCCTGGAATTCACTATGCAGACCAGGCTGACCTTGAACACACAGAGATTCACTTGCCTCTGCCTCCTGAGTGCTGGGATTAAAGGTGTGTGCCACCTCACCTGGCAAATCATGCTTTATTTCTTAGGCAGCTAAGTGATAATGATAGGATTACATTTTTATTATAGCTGGATTTACATCTTCACAGGCACTTTCTTCATCTTGGTCCCTTCCTGGGCACAGATTATTTTTCACCAGAGGACTAACTAGGCACAATGGTAGCACCTGATGTCCTAGCTAACTTGGAGGTTGGGGCAGGAGAATTTCTCAAATCCAGGAGTTTTAAGTCTGGGTAATTAAGAGACTGTGCCTCAAAATGATAAAAGATATATATCACAATTGTTCTTCCCATACTATAAAATTAAAAAAAATATTTTTTGAGACAGGGTCTCCCTGTAGCCCCAGCTGTCCTAGAACTCACTATGTAGACCAGGCTGGCCTTGAACTCACAGAGATCCACCTACCTCTGCCTCCCCAGTGCTGGGACTACAGACGTGTGCCACCACACTCAGCCTAAATTAAAATATTTGTAAAGGTAAGGACTATTGCTGCTCCTTCAACTCCTCCTCCTCTTCCTCCTCTTCCTTCTCCTCCTCTTCTGCCTCCTCCTCTTCCTCCTCCTCTTCCTCTTCGTCCTCCTCCTCTTCCTCCTCCTCTTTCTCCTCCTATTCCTCCTATTCCTCTTCTTCCTCCTCCTTTTTTTTTTGTTTGTATGGTTTTTTTTGTTGTTGTTTTGATTTGTTTTGTTTGTTTTTCAGACAGTCTCACTATGTAGCCCTGGCAGGTCTGGAACTTTCAGTGTAGGCCAGGTTGACCTTGAACTCACAGAGATCCTCCAGCCTTTGCCTTCCCAGCGGTGGGACTAAAGGTGTGCACCCACATGCTGACATGCTTATTAATAGGAGCTACAACCAGGACTGTAATGCCAATTGAATGAAACATTACTAGTTTAAACTGGGTCTGAAGGCATACTTGCTCTACACTTTAATCATGAAGACAAATTCCTCATGGCTTTTTTTCCTAAACAAACTACTACCCTGTGCCTTTCATATTTAGAAATTGTAGGCTTGCCACTGCTTTTTACATCCTTTAATACTGAGGCTCCAGTGCAAACAGGGGCCTTCCAAGGAATTCTAATGAGTGAAGGAAATTAGAGTTTAGAGACCATGGAGAGTGGTGGGGCCTGTGGTGTACTGGAGAATATACACTCTTTTTGGAGGGACACACACTATACCATAGTTCAGTTGTGTGGGAATACAATAGGTCTCAGATGGCCAGATTTTCATATTTCTTGAGGTACCAGAAATCTAGAATTAAGTGTAATATCTATCCATGTAAAAATGTTTCTAAATATTTAAAAAACATTGCACTGGCCTAGAACCTCCATTCTTTATTGGTTAAATATATCCCATAGGCCAACAAATTATAACCTCTACTTTCCCAAAATAGGTAATTTATGGTGCTCTGGACAATGCTTTTAGGACCCCCCCCCCAATCTTAGCCTGAGGATGGTGTAGATTAGAGGGAGACAAATAAATGCACAAGGAAGTCTGAGTCATGTTTTAAACTATTGAAGTTTTTTTATTGCAAAACATTTGTTACAGAAATTTCAGAAAGATTTTCCTGTGGTATCTGCCAACTTCTGCTTCAAATTATAT
>NW_008346389.1:1252278-1270385 GCF_000622305.1 Nannospalax galili
GTCTATTCATACACGAAAGAAAGAAAAGATGTATATATATTTAGCAAACCCAATTTCAAAATCATTATATTTATAGGAATTCATTTAAAAATGATATCTGAATAATTTCCCCCATTATAAACTATGGTTAGAGCATTTACAAATGAGAGGCTAAGTGCTATTTTATGAAATGGCTATGAGTACTGCACAGACTGCCTTCCACAGTGGGGGCAGCAATATTAACGCAGGTCAGATGCTCCCGTGATAGGAGGCAGGTAAGTAAGTCTTCACACGCTACACCACCCTCCCAAATTTCCCTCGCACTGGTTCTGTGTTTGGATTCAGAACAACACGCTATCCAACATCCAAGTCATCCAGGAATGCCCCTGGGGAGGGCAAGTTGACTCCCTGCATTCATTCTCAAGTGTATTGTGTTTGTTCACTGTCAGAAACAGAAATCTGACCCTGTTTGGCTTTGAACCAGAGGTCCCAAAGTATGGCCACTGGGAATACTGCTGGCAGATGCACTGTGTGGCTGGCACAGGGGCTGAAAACCCAAACTGGAATCTTTCTATGGGGTATGTATTTTCTCATGTCCAACAAATCCTGCTTGTTTTGTCTTCCCCAGACCCACTTTTATCTTTGTGTTCTGGATCTGGCTCTTGCACTAAGTTTGCAACACCTCAGTGGAGAGGCAGGTGGCTGGTTCTGACTGTGGGAAACTGGTGAATAGCTAGGGAATCTTTCGGAATTCAGACAGGCAGAGTGTTGGATGAGGCTGGTGCAATGCCAGCCACATCTGGAGCATGGGTAGGGGGAGGTGAAGTTGTTGGGACAATCAGGCCTGGGTCAAAGTCAGAACATTTGGCTCCTTCCAAGTAGTTGCTGTTTTGGGTTTCTGTGTTGGGGTCCACAGGGATCTGAGGTAATGGATGAGTCTGTTAGTCCCATACACACAAAGGAGCTAGCGTTGAACTAAGGAAAGAAGGAAGAAAGGGGGATGAAGACAGCTGTGCTCATTGGCTGGAGGATGAACTTCCTCCTGTGTGTCCTAGTTTGAAGAAGTCTACCTCCCCTGGGGCCAGAGTCATGGATGGCACTAATGCCCCTCAGAGTGTACAGGCTTCTAGACAGATGTCTATCCTTTCACTTACCAGTCCCCAACACCACGCAGGCTCAATGTGCTGCAGGCAGAAGGTGGCCAGTTATTGTAGGAAAGGAATAGTCATCTCTTTTGATTGCCTCTGGATTACGTATTCACCTCAATCCCCTCTTAGCTGACACACTGAATCAGTGCATCTTGCTTTTATTAGCGGTGATAAGTGACAGACTCTTGAGAGCAAAGGCAACACTAATACTCTCTGAACACATTTTAAAAAGAAAAGAAGTATTTTTCTTACATCAGAACCAACCCCTTTTATTAACTCTAATCTGAGAGACAGAACATTTGATTTGTAGATAGAAGAGAAAGCACAGCAAACAGGCTGAGGGAAAAGTTTTCCCCACTCATTTCGGGAGTGTTTATAAGGCTGTGCAAATTTGATCCATTTCTTTCCAGATGTTGAATGACTTCTCATAATGCGATGACGACTTCTTTAAAGAATAAACTCTTCAGAGCCACCCAGTGCCTCATCAGACACTCACCCGCCTCCCACCCCCTGGCCTGGCTCACCCACAGGGTGTGAAAACCACAGGATAAGGAGGGAGGGCATGTACACTATCATGGGACCATTCACTCACAGTGATCTGTGCATTTCTGCTCTGTCACTGTGGACCTTTGACTTTCATCCCTGGTTTAGTAATTTGCACCTAGGAAGCCCTGCAGAATCTGAGATGTGTTTTTCCTATATCACAGATGTCCCCGCACCTAGACCTTGGGAATCCAGAGTGATTTGTCATGTCTGGGTCCCACAGCTAAAGTAACTTACAGTTGATACTTTCTTTCATATTATTTACTCAGAGCTTGAAAAATTGAAAGAAAACACCCTTGATTACTTGTTTTCAATTTTTGAAAATTGAATGTAATCCCCAGTGTAAGAAGCCCAACAATATGAGTGAGTTTCTAACTGGTTTAAGCATCACAGCAGGCAAGAATAAAATGTTAAGTTCCTTAGAAAAGTCAAAAGAAATGCATAAAGCAGTCACTGCATGCATTTTGTTGACACAAAATTAAGACTGGATTTGGAGAGGGATTACCTCAGTTAAGTCACATTGTTATTGTAAAGACTAGTGAGTTTAATGCAATATCTAGGCCAAGTATACAGCTACCTACACACTAGCATCACTTTATCTAGAACAAACAGTGCCACTAAATGAGCATATTTATAAAATATTGTACACTGCTTCCACATGGGGACAGCAGATGTAAACAGACAGCTAACTCAACTGGAGTTTAAAATATTAGTTTCATTTCATTTGTCATATAGTCTTTTGCATAACATGCCAGCTTGTCCTTCACAGAACCACAGTTTGCCTCTCATAGCTCGTGGGACTTTGTAGAGCATGCACATCACCTTGTACAAAGATTTTACAGTGATCTGAGGAACAACTATGTGAACAGCTTAATGAAGATCAGAAACAAAAATGCCCATTTCACGAGGATGCTCAATAACATGGAGTTGGGAACATAATTAGTCCTTGCAACATGTGCTTCTTTATTGAATGTTACAGATTTATAAGTGATTATAAAGCTGTCCTGTAACGTTCATTAATACAACCACATGCTACAATGATGCTGGGCTAAACACAGGTTACAGATATGCTTACATATGTTTTTATAATACAGGATTACCCACCATGTCATATGGCATAGCCTATAGATATAACATGATGGATGGCTGGATAATATTTATTATCTTTAAAGAAATCAAACAGCCTGAACATTCAAGATTAGACTGTACAGCCTCAGAAAGAAGAAAAGAATGTACTATCCAGTGATCTACTAGAACGTTATCTATAGAAACCAGATTTTAAAACTCATTTGTAACATTCAAAAGAAACACGTTTTGTGTTTTCCCAAGTACATTTCCCCCATCTCATTATTCTTGAATATATATTTTTAAAGGGGGAGCTTTCAAAGTGCTAAATAACAACTGGTCCTGGAAGCTTCGACTTTAAAGAAACACCCAGTTCAGTAAAGTGCTGCGCTCTTTTGGCTTGCAGAAGCACAAACTGGCCATGACAACTGTACTCTTGCTTTCTAGCGCTCTGTTCAAATTCATCAGTTTCTAATTGTAAATATACAATTATATAATCATGAAACCTCCATGGTCATTTTCATAAAGCAGCCTTAATTTCTTCCCCTCAGAGGAACAAACAAGGAATTGAGAACGAATCATTACATATCATAGTATATAAAAATTGGCACCTAGGGAGCAGATGATTAAACAGAGGCTATCACTTCCTTGAGCTCTCTATGACTTTATTTATGGTCTTTAGTGACTCAGGAGCTGCTTAATTCACAGAGGCAGGTAATTAACGTCCCCTCAATCAGGAACATGGTGAAGGAATGAGCTGAAGACAAGCTGACTGTAGAAGGCCACAGAATCAATGCCACATTGGTGTGCAGAGAACCCAGAAATGGAAGGAGATGGGATTGAAAATAACACACACGCATGTGCACAGGAAAGAGATGGCTTGTGAGACTCACACAGTTTGTGTCTAACGTCATTAACATTTGGTTTGCAGATTTCACACACTTCACCAAAGATGCTAGCACTTAATTTTCATGCAGAGCAAAAGTTCAGGACTGTTCAGTTTTTAGTTCCCCAGTCACTCTCTTTCTCTCCGGTGACCACACGGAAACACTCCTGTTCATCTTTTCTTTCCCTTGCTTCCATTGAGGTCCAAAACGAGGCCCTGGAGGTACTTGATGTCCTGCTCTATGGTCAAAGAAGATGGCTTCATCTCTTTCTTGGATTCCTCTATGGACTCCCTCAAGGAGTCTTTGCCTTTGAGATTGCTTGCTACTCAAAATCATGAAAACATTAGGGCATAAGGACAGCCAGCTAATAACATCTAATCTAAGGAACAAAAATAATGAAACTTTGCTTTAAACTCGGGTGCTGAGACTTGGCCTTCCTGAGAATCACAGAGAAATGGTCTTAAAATATAAAGTGCCTGTCACAGCCATGCTGTGTATGAACAAACATGGTTCCTTTTCCTCATCATCAGTCAATGTAGAACCAGGGGAGTCACGAATCCCTTAAAGTTACATTGCAACTTCATAGGAATGCACTTTGTCTGTGGGGAGTTTTCATCAGCTTCTCATAGGGAGTCATGGCACAAGGAAGGTTAAAGACAAATGATTTATTTGCATATGATTCAACGCATGTCTGCTGGGAGGGAAATCATCAATGGAGTATCTCTAGAGCGGTTATCAATGAAGAGATTGGGTATCACTTAAACACCAAGGATGAAAAAGGAATCCTTTGCAAATGTGATCTTGCCACTCTTTTTAACCGAAAATCTTGTTCCTTTTATAAAAAAATTTAAAGACTAAAAGTTTTGTGATGAATTTACTTGATTTCATAAAATGAGATGCAACTTGGTGTTTACAACTACAATTAAACAAAAGAACCAGGTAGAGTCTGGGACCAGTGACATTAAATTGTGTTTCGTTTGTGTTTTTCTTTCTTACCTTTTTTTTTTTTTTTTCGGTGCTGGGGATTGAACACAGGCTCTTGGGTATACTAGGAAAGTACTGCCCCCCTGAGCCATGCCCATAGCACAAATTTTTCTTTTTATTCTGCTTTTATTTATTTATTTTTTTTGGAGACAGGGTCTTATGTAGTCCAGGTTGGCCTTGAACTCGATATGTAGCAGAAACTAACCCTGAGCACCTGATAATGCTGCCTCTCCTCAAGTTCTGGGATTGCAGGTATACCTCACCATGCCTGGCTCTAAGTCATTTTTTTCTTAAAGACCTTATTATTTAAAAAATCTTAATGATCGAATAGGAATTTAAAGATTTGCAGTTAAGATTTCTTTATCCTGCTTCAAATCCAGATTCTAATCTAGAAACTGGTCCCTCCATTCTAGAGCCTGTGATACTAACTGGCTTAGAATCACACAACTATTCAAGTCTTACTTGGTGGGAATAAATAGCTTTGTGTAGGAGAAACCCAAGTAAAGGAAATGTCAGAGCAGTGAGTGCTTTGGGACAGAAAGGGGCAGAGGGTAGGGGTGAATCATTTTGACAGTTCTTGTTTGGTATAAGGAAAAATTAGGATGACAGAGATTTTTGAAAATTATAATTTCAACAGTTGGTCCAATAGCATAATGAATGCTTTCAGTGAAACTTCTTGGACAGTTAAAGGACATCTTGGTTATACCTCCAGATGATAGAAAGTCAAAGCCTCTTAAGAAAACACTCTCTATCTACTTATATACTATATATAAGCATGTCTGTGTAGATGCCTATATATACATATAAGCAGCATATACTATAGAACTCTTTGTTTAGTATATTTACTTTCTATTTTGGTCTATTGTATCTTTTTTTTATAGCTCTACATATAAGAAAAATATTCATGGTATGCCTGCAACTGATGGCTTTGGGTTGATATCAAACTTCCAGTCAATTCTAAGGTTATTTATGGTTTGGAAACTTCCTTAAAAAGTACTTTGGAACATTTCCATAAAAAAGATACCAGCCCTTGAAAAACTCCAATTAAATTTATGCTGAGCTCAGATTAGATGGTAAAACTCTAGGTATGAAAATATCCACATATAACCATGTGTCAGACTACAAAATGGTCATGTGATGAGTGGTGTAGAAACTTGGCAGTTACACCTTGGAGGTGTTCAGAGGACACGGTGGAGTCATGCAAGTGATGAAAGCTACACAGCAGCATAACACACTACGAATGGTGAGAAAATAATATCCCATGTGGCAATTTTACGCTAGTTCTGCCCACTGTTTTTAAGTTCAATATTACATATTCAATGAACGAATTCATTGATGACAGGTGAGATACAAAATAACTTAAAAATATAAAATTATTTAATTACATTCATCCTGAGCTTCCTCGACTCTACTTGATTGCCCATGGCATATGGTAAATCATCTGACCTTTGTTTTCAACATCAGGTCTTCTTTCATTTTGAATGCAAGACAAAAAGGCATTTCTGTTCCCTTATTTTCTTCAAGAAAAATAAACAGTTGTGGCACCAGAAGTGAATATATAAGAGACAGGTGAACTGTGACTGTTACCTTGTTTTTCTTTATAATGACCAATTACAGAAGTGTTGGCATGAGGTGGATGTGGGACGTTAGGTAGAACTGCTTGCTGCCGGCTTATACTGAATAAAAAGGATGCTCTTCATCAGTCACCAGTGATGGAACCAATGTGAAAAGAAAACAGAATGGAAGTTTAGAATATCTCATTTTGTATGCTGGCTATTTTATTTCATTTTGCAATTTAGCCCTGTATCCTCAACTCTTGATATCAGGCAGAAATCCCAGGATGCCTCCTGGCTTGAAGAGTGCCTGAGCCCCTCGTTTCCCCAGAGCGTGTGGCTTTCTATGGTGCCTGGCAACACACATTCATCTTTATCCCCTTTCTGCCCTCTTTCCCCCTCCCTGCCCAGCAAGCATGAACATGCCTTAACTCTCTGTGTTTGGCACTGGGCTAGATCAAATGCTTTCCATGATCTGTGGCCCAGAAGTTACCTTGGAGTTAACATTTCCCAAGGCATTGCTTGTTTTGCTCAGCTAAGAATAAAGCGGGTATGATTCAAGGAAGGGGGAAGAGGTGGACATTGGGGGAAAGTTATAGTGCTGGATTCTTGAGCCTCCTGCAACACACAGTAAGAAGGTTTAGTTGTGCTTGCTTTCAAAGCTGTAAAAAGCCGATGTTCTAGACAGTCTCCTCATGGACAGGCTGTCCCCTCGGCCCTCTGGCTTGGAGGACTTGCTCCTCTGGAAGGGATTTCGCAGGCTTGCAGTGTTCCTCTGTCTGTCGAGCTTGTCACTGATGGAGAAGCTCTTCCTGGTATGTGCATATGGCATGCTTGGCTCCTCTGCTGAGTAGCTGTTGGCGCGCTCTATCTTGGGAACCGTGATGTTGTTGGACAGGGTTCTGTCTGCATTTTCAGCCTCCTGGGAGGATATTGGATTGGCAGCTTTCCGGCCTCTGACCTCACTCTCCTCACTGTCAGAGCTAGGGTGGCTCAGCTCTGCTTCTCGCTCAGGGTGGCAACAAGATAAGTCCTCTACTTTGTCTCCAAGGCCTCCAGGGATGGTGGCTCTGTCAGCAATCGCTTGAGGGGTGTTGACACACCTTGTGTCGATACAGTCTGTAATACTTGTATATTCTGCTGTTTTCACAGGCACCCCAAAGTTGGCGTAATAACTCCTTGAAGGAGAAAACATAAAGCTATGGGATTTCACAATGGGGGCCTCTTCCAGAAGAAAGGGTGTGGTGGCTAGGTAGCGGCTACTCTTGGAACGCTCGATGGTCTGGTACATAGGAGGGTCAGAGTCCCAGGGGTTTTGGCATTCTGGGAGTTGGGTATAGTCTGAAGAAAAAGATCTAGTGTCCATGGAGGTGGGGTCTTCAAAATCAATGCTCCGGCTTGGAGGTCTGTCTGTAGGTGCAAGGGTGGCATAGGCACTACTTGAAGGGGCTGTGGAAGGTGCTAGAGTTGAAAAGCTTGGCTCTCCCAGCCCAAGGATGTTCATGGAATTTTCCAGAGGGTCTATATCACAGTGGAGCTCATCCATGGCAGAGACGTAGATGTCTATGCATGACGACGGTCTTCTGGAATCAGGGACAACGGCCAGGGTGTTTGCAGGGGCTGCAGGAGCTTTGGGTTCTTTTGCTACTGAGTGGGAACTAGTAGCTCGATGTAAGCTCAGGGACCTTTCTTTAAAAATGCTTTCCAACTTTTCTATACCACCTTTGTCTTTCATATTGACTGAATAGAAAGAATGGCTTCGCATACGGGGCATTAAGGTTGGAGAAGTTGGGGACATGGTCTCCTCACCTGCAGGGTCTATACTCTCTTGAAGTTTGAAGGTGTTCCCCTCCTGGCTGTTGAAGCTGCTCTGGCGGACTATGTAGGCTGCGTCTGTGCAGTCTGAGGAGGTCCTGGAGCGGATCTTGTTGGACTCAGCCCGCTCCAGACCTGTCAGGCGCTCCAGGGCTGTGGCCATGCGCCCGATGAGGTCCTCAAGCTGTGCCAGTCGGATGTCCACAGTCTGGAGCGAAGCCTTCATCGAGTGTTCTCTCTCATTAACTTCCTCCAGCCGCATGGACATGTTCTCCACCCTGTGTGAAAAGGAGAGCATGACAGTCACTTGGGTCGGGTTTCTCTGCTGGGGAATTAGAAGGCTGGGATAGAAGACATCAAAGCTATGTTCTTCTCCAAGAAGGAAACTGGGGGGTTATGGGTGGTGAGGGGAGCTGAAGGGGAAAGGTGGCATTTGCTGTTGCTACTGAGAATCACAAAACCCAAATATTGTGCTGGATGACGCTACAGGGCTGATGTCGTCCAGCAGTTTCCTTTGATTTTAGTAGTAAGTTTTAGCCTGTATTGCACAGGCTGGACTTGAACTCTTAGATGCAACTGATATTTCCACCTCAGCCTCTCAGTGGCTGGGACTTGAGGTGTGCTCCACCATGCCTGGCATAATTCAGAGGTTTTCAGGTTTCTGCTCAGCATATGCTAGGTGCTGAGTTCTAGTAGGTTTTTTTATTTTTATTTTTATTTATTTTTATTATTATTATTTTTTTAAGTGCTAGAAGTGTAATACAGAGTCGAACAGTTATTCTTCCTGCTGTTCTTTTTGGAGGAGATACAGACACTTTTTGGGCATAACTGCATGTGATCACTGGTCTAAGAGCTGAGAAATGTCTGTGTGCTACAGCCGGGGTGTGAGGCCTCTCTCTCTCCCTCCCTTCAGGCCTGGGATCTCACATCATAGAGAAAAGGAGCAAGTGAGCGGCAGAGCTGGGGCAACAGAAGGACCAGGGCCTGAGGAGGGAGATCAACTGGACCTAAACCAGGAGTTCAGGGCGTGTGAAAGGAAGATGGTGTGCAGGAAGAAGAGACTCTTCAGGCACACTTAGGAGGGACTCAGGGGATCTCCATAAGCAAAGAAGGGCTGACTCAGGAAATGGAACTAGAGCTGCGATACGGCTGGTGATGGCTCTAATCCACTCCTAATGTCCCCGTGGGCTTCGGTAAAGGTGAGTAAAGATCACTATTACCCAGTTTCATCCACAATTTTGGGTGTGTTTGACCATCTCATGATCTAACAGTCTGATGATTTGGGCACAGCATAACAAAGGGTTTAACATGCATACACACACACACACACACACACACACACACACACAAGCATCAAGTTCAATAAGAGACCCTTGGTCAACATACAAGGTGGACAGCAATTGAAGGAGACACTGATGTTGACCTCTGGCATCCACACACATGCACATCCATGTGTGTACATGCACACATACACTACACTACACACATACACACATGAGTGCACACACACACACACACAATTTAAAAAGTTAAGCGCAAATGGGTGTGTGTTCTTGACATAAACAGGCCCAAAGAGCCAAGCAAGAATTTTCAGTCATGATTTTGGCTCTTAGATCTGATTCTGATCAAATAACTTAAGAACTGGAATGCAGACGTGAATGACAAGAATTCATGGATTGACAGGAATTCCCAAGGTGATAGATATATACAGTGACTATGTGAAAAAAGAAAGCCAGCATGAAACACGCATGTTCTACAGAAGGAAACCTTTGGTTAGCTTTCCTTCTCTCACATCTGCAAACCCAAAGTAGCTCATTTCAGAATAATTCAATAGGTGATGACAACAGGGTCCAGGAAAGGTGGGCGGTAGCAGGTGCCTATGAGAAGGAATAAACTCTTAATACTTCTGATTTCAAATTTCTGCATTGGGCTTCTATAATACACAGGTAGAATTATATACTATTTTATTTGTTATCTGGACTATGCACAGTTAACAGGGAAATTCAACCATATGCAGCTGTACTAACATATCTAAACACAAACATACATGAGTGTATAGCTCCATCTCCAACTATCTCTGTCTCTGTTAAGAGAATGTAAATGGGGATGGGGATATCACCTGTCACTCCACTCAGAAAGGACGTGTCCTGAAGGACGTGTAAGTGGGCAGTATGGATGCCCTGTCTCTTGGGGGGTTCCCTGTGCATCCCGTGATGCTTCTGTTGTGCTGCATGCAGTCCTGTTGTTGCTGGACTATTTCAGTTGTTAGAATTCTTATAAATGCAGAAAGCTCAACAATAACCATTACAAGACTCTGACAGAAACAGAATCCACAGAAGCAGAATAAGGCCTGGGCTTTAGGTCCCTGAGCTTGGTCACAAGGGCATTCTGGCTCTTTAGGCCTCAGTCTTCCAGAAGGTCAGATTATTGCCCAGGAAGGGTGGGCCTCTGTTCTGTTCTGGATTCCTGGCACCTGTTTACATCACTCATGCTCTTTGAGCAGACACCCAGAGCAGAGCAGAGGAGGAAGTAGTCCTGAAAGGTTTGCAGATGTGGAGTGGGGCCCTGGGTCCTTCTTGTCTTTCTCCAGAAGGAGTTTTTGACATGAACACAGTATGTTCACATGTACATGTAGTGGGGCCTGTCCCTCTTCACCCTAGTTCCTCAGAGAGGCAAAACCTTCCTGGCATCTCCATATACCTCCTTCCTGTCTTCCTTGCCTCCTAGGTCCATGGCTTTTCTGAATTCAAAAAGCAATTCAAAGTCCTGAAGACATATGCTAAGGAAATGTGTCTGCACGAGGCTGTATGTCCATTCATAAACAGCTTTTCAAGGCCTCAGCAGGAGAGGGAGCTTCAGATCTGCAGTTCCTTCCTCTGTTTGCCAGATAATTTCTTTCTATCATGTCATCATAAAGTGCTCTATTTGTGGTGGCAGATGTTTGTGAAATCTGTGCATATCTTTGAAGTTTTAAATACACATTTGGTACCTGTGGACACAACCACTCATTGGCACATATGAATATACCTATGTATACAGTCCACATTCTTTAAAGAAACAAACAGCAAGTGACACACATTGCTGATCATCTAATTTCTTGAAAAAAGACTGCAATCATTATTCTCACTGACTGACAGAGCACTTGCTAGTGTTTATCTGGAAGACACTGAGCACCTATGTAAGCTGGGTAAGGGCTATGCTACTCCTCTGGAGAAGAAAGTTTAGTGGTGTATAGAATGAATGCAAACCTGTCACAAAGCCTAAAGTGGTGCTGAGTCTCTCTTGGTTTGTATCTGGGTCAGAACTTGGCAGTTTCTTGTCTAAGCCAGCTGTGTCCCAGACTCACCAATCCCTCCTACCTAGGATCTGGGCTTTTGATCTGCTGACCTGTCAGGAGATACCCTGTTCTCTCAGAAGATCCACAATTTCTTGGACAGTAAAGATAAGCATTAGTGTTTCGAACTGTGTGCATGAATTCAATCAGTCAAACAAGCTCTGGCAGGAAGCATGCTGGGGATGCAGGGCCCAGGGGACACACCTTTCTGACGTCACACGTATCCTCTCATCGTTGGAAGAGTTGAAGCGATCATCCTTTTCTTGGAAATATTCCTCTATACACTGCTCTTCGAAATCATGTACTTTTTTGAGCTCATCGTCAGTTATGAAGAGTTCTGTGGGAAAAAAAAAAAACAGAACCATGAGGCAGAGCAAAGATAGCTATGGCGTCTGATCTGTGGGCCTCATGACATGCATAAAGAAATTCAGGCAGGGAAAAGGTTTCCAGGTTCTATTCTGAGTTCCTGATGGAATCCAAATCTCAGGCAACTTGCATCAGCTCCATCCTGAGTGGTAGAGTCGCCGTGGTCTGTGAAGCCACCTGAGTACTGCAGGAGCTGGGTAAGAGTACGTCCATTACAAGACAGAGAACGTAACCAAAGCAAGAAAAATGATGCTACTCAAGCTTGGATGCTTAAAGGCGCCAACATTTCTGGGCTGAGAAGTGTGTCAGACACTATCGATTGATAATCCTCTTTCAATCCCATTCTCCCTTTTCTTTTTACTACCCCTGAGGCAGAAAAGTCAAATATAATGTTTCTAGTCTCCCTTGAAATTGTTAGCAACCATGAGACTCAGTTTTGACCAAGAAACAAAAAAAGTCTTCTTCAGGGAGGGATGGTATATTTGGAAGACATTTTGCTTTCCTGATAAAATGAAAAGGAGACGTGGTTGCTTCTTTCTCTGTTTTCTTTCAGAACATAAATGTGTTGACTGGAGGCTTAGCAACTATTTTGTGACCCTGAAACAAAATCATACAAAATAGAAGGAGTCTGGGTCTTGCTGAGTTCTGGGCCATCTCTTCCCTTTTATTAATGTAAGGAAAAGAAAGGCTTATTTATTTATGGTACTGTTGGTTTTCTAATAGAAGGTAAAGTTATTCATAAGTGATACAACAGTAGAATGAGACTAGTGGAACTGTGAACCTTTAATGATTTATAAATCAGGGTTAGGGTAAGAGACTTGCTTTGGAAAACCCCAAAATGAAGAAGTCTTTCTCCTCTTGGGCCCTTGGGATCCATAAGGATTGGCTCAAATGTTTGGATTTGGCTCCCAATCTCAGACCCCCAGGGCTTTGCTTCCTGTGATCACTCCTGCTTGTTTTTAACATCAGTCTGAACTTGCTGGGGCATGTAAAACATATCTGTAAAAACAGATGAGAGTACAGAAAATATTGGAATTCAGACTGTGCTTCCCAAATATGTCAGGCTCTGGAGGTGAGGGATGGCTCTGCCAGGCATGAACACCTGAGATTTGGTCATGAAATGACACAGAGCTTTGGACTTCAGTGAGAAGGAGAGAGGCCATGTATAAAGGCCTTCCAAGGCATAAACTTCCCTCTGCGAGGGATGTTTTTGAGGCCGAAAGGGGTAGACTGACACAGTTGGTACCTTAGAAGAGCCTCATTTGATTTCTTTTGACTGCTCTTTTGTATGTGTGGTGTATGTGCATGTGTGTGTTTGTGTGAGTGTGCATGGGGTGTGTGAGGTTGATGTCTGATTCTTCCTCAGTTGCTCTGCATCTTATTTTTTGAGGCAGGGTCTCTCACTGAACCTGGTGCTCACCAATCCACTAGACTGGCTGGCCAGTGAGCTTCAGAGATCTGCCTGACTGTTCCAATTCCCCCAGAGTAGAGATTGGGGTGAGGAATTATAGACATTGTGGCCTCTGTGGCTGTTTTTATGTAGATGCTGGGGATCCACAAACTCAGGTCCTCATGAGGCAAACATTTTTACCATCAGAGCCAAATCCCCAGCCCTGCACTGCTCTTTTTTAAAAAGCAAAATATTCTTTTAAAAAACCTATAACCATGTCATATTTTGTAATATAATTTAGAGTTTACACTTCAGAGTGCTTTTATCTGAGGCTCTGCAAGAACTTGGCTGTGTGCTGGGATCAGATAATGAAGGCTGTAGATTGATAGCGAAAAGTTCACTTTCCCCTGATGGGAAGATTCAGTGCAGAGCCATCCTCTCTGCCCTTCATCCTTCTCATCCTGTCACAGCTTCAAGACTTTCCTTCACTGAGTCTGACACCTTGTTCCTCCCTTCCACATGTCACAGAGATCTGGCGATGCTTTCAATGCTACTCTGGCTGAAAACAAGAAACCACATATGTTCTGGAGCCCAGTGGAGTTCCTCTGGTTTGGCCTCTGAGGTGGGCCCTGCAGTGGAAACAGGCCTCTGTACTGCTCCTGCTGTGGTTTGAATGTGAGGTGTCTCCCTCAGGATCATGTGTTTAAACACGTGGTCCACAGATGGAGATGGTGAGGCCTGGCAGAGATGGGTAACTAGGCATGTGCCTTTGAGGCCTGTAGCCTGGCCAGGGTGCCAATCTAGTTTTTCTGCTTTCTGATCCCCCAAGCTATGAAGAGTTGCCTGCCCCTCACACTTCCACTGCTGTGGGGACTATGGCAGCTTCCATGCCTTCCTTGCTATGATAGACTGTGTCTCCCTAACCGTGAGACGAAATCTCTCCTCCTTCATGTGGCTTTTATCAGGCATTTGGTCACAATGATGGACACAGCCCCCGCCCCTTTGTTTTTCTTCCAGGTCCTCTATCCTAAGCTCTCTGGATAAACAAGGTTCTCCTACCACAAAGGACTCATGCTTCCTTGTAAACACCTAGGGGGCCCTGAGGTTGACCCTCAGTACAGAATTCACACAATGTAGCATTCATGATAGCAGTCCTCTGCCCCAGATTCGACAGCCCATGCCACCTCATGATGGCATGGATCCAGTACAAACGGTCAGGGCACTTCAGCTTCCTCTTTTTCTAAACTTGTGCTTCAGAGGGAAACAGTGATGGGATTACCAGTTCTTTCCAACTGTCTGATTTTAATGTCTAGAAAGAAGTTGGGCATTGATTTGTCAGGGAGATTACTAAGTGCTTCAGACTTAGAGAAGCAGTTGACTGAGGGGGGGGTCTGGTATCCCATGAAAGGTGGTAGATTCCTGGGCCACCATCCCAGAGGCTCTTATTTGCAGATTTATTTAATGTAGGCATAGACTTGACACACTTGGAAAAAGCATAGTAGCTTGTCTGTAAGGGCATGGGTTCCCAGTAGGGCTCCTGAGAGCCCAGGGGGCATTTAGGAGTCTGCAAGAACCACCAGTACTTAATATGTGAGGGTGGATATGCTAAGTCTCCTGCAATGCACTGCACATTCTTACACAGCAAGGAACTGTTCCAGCCCAGTGCCAACGGAACTTCCCTTCCGTAACACTGGCTAGAAGGTGGGTGGTGAAGAGGCTGCTGGTTTGTGCTTTGAATAATGGAAAGCAAAACTCTTTTTTTTTTTTTCATGAAATCATATAGGTACAACACTAAGGCTTGGAAGACCTTTAAGACCTGAAAAAAAATGATAATCCCAGAAATGAACATGGAAAAATAAAACCCAGGCCACGGGCGTGGTGGTACACGCCTTTAAACCTAGCAATCGGGAGGCAGAGGCAGGCGGATTGTTGTGAGTTCAAGGCCAGCTGGTCTACATAGTAAGGTCTAGGACAGCTTGGGGCTACAGGGAGACCCTGTCTCAAAAAGACCAAAAAAAAAAAAAAAGATCGAATATAGCACTGGGTGCATTTTAATGTGGTTAATTTGACGGGGACCCCTGGAAAGTGAGAAGCTTAGGGTGCAGGGAGGTGGTAAAGCAGCTCTGCCTGAGACTGGTTTATTTCACTCAGGAAAGGAGGCTAAGAGTGTTGGCTTCAGCTCCACTGTCTCCCACCAGTGTCAAGCGGGACCCCCTATGTTTGTAGGAGGCAGGAGGAATTGTAGTGGGAGGACCAGGTGGGCATAGCTCTCTCCTGTCTGCCTGTGGGAAGGGGTGGAAACTTCCGGCTGCAGAGCCGGCCTCCAGCTTACTCAGGCCGTAGTCCCTTTCGTCTGGGTCACTCTCGTGTTTCCTCCAGCGGCAGCACACGTGCTGGAATATCATGGTCATGTGGCTGAAGATGATGAGCGGTGGGGGCAGGACTGGCCTCTCGTGGAAAGTCATGATAAGCTGATACCGCTGAAACTTCCAGACTTGGTTGGATATCGACTTCACCTCAAAAAATGTATTGCTGAAAGGAACAGAGAGTCATGTGACCAAAAGCACTCACTACTTTTTGAAGCCTGGGCTGCCTCCACCTGCGCCCCATCCAACCTGTGTGCTTGAGGAAGGGGCCACTCACTTAAAGACGGCGATGAGGAGGTTGACCAGAAGGATGTTCGCCACCAGAAGGTAGCAGGCCATGATGGCGGGAACAATCCATGCTCCTGTCTTGCAGGGGGGCAGCTGAATTGTCTTGCCATCCTCTCGGGTCTCATTCTGTCCACAGGGAGCTGGAGGAAGCGACACAGGCAAGAAATGAGAAGCCAGGGCTACTTTATTAAAAACCAAAGCAAAGATTTGAATGAGGGGTTTAAATGAAAGAAAAATACAGCCATCTCAAATAGCAAAAAGTTCCGAAAAAGCCAAAACAGGAAAGTGAGAGCTTCATGAATATTCAAAGAGCCACCACTGCAGAGGGGAGGCAGTTCCACCTGTGTCTACCAGCGGCCATCAAATTGCAAGAGGCGGCTAGAGTCACCTGCCTGGTCACTCAGTCCTTTGGCAGTGGTGAGGGGCACTTGGTGCTCCTAAGATGCCTGATGAGGCCTTATTAGGAGGAGCCAGGGCCAGAGTTCCACCTCCAGAAAGTTACTTTCAAAATGTGCTGTAGAGGCCATGGGCCGACAGCTTGGAGCCGTGCATGTCAGGCTACTGATTGGAAATTAACACCGGGGCAACTGTTAATTGCTCTGAGAAACAATCCACAGCCTTAGCTAACGATTTGCTGTCCATGTATGGAAGGAACAGCATAGAGCAGCACCCTGGGATGTACCTAGAGAGCTTGTCACTTGTGCTCCTGATGGATGGGATTTCACTGTTAAGGAGGGCCATGGAGAATGGGAATGATGTGGGGGGACCACAGGGAATGAGGGTAATGGGAGGGGGGCCACGAGCCCACAGTTACCTGCCCTTTTAGCCAACAATTTTCATTCCAAATATGTGCATTTTAGGGTACAAGGAACAAAACCTAACTGCAGTGACTAAATAGCAAAGGGGTTTGTGGGGTGGGGTGAGGAGGAAGGTAATATGTGGGACTGGGTGAGCTGGACTATGTGCTAATAAGACCTGCTTGGTGTTTCCAGATAAATGCAAGAAAAAGTCCATAATAATGCATTGTAGCCCTGTAGTGTGGTTCATTGAGCCAGATGAAGCTCTTAGGTACCAGGTAGTGAGGTGGCATGTCCCCTCTTCAGCTGCCTTATGTAGGTCTCAGAGCAGGGTACTTTTATGACTAAGAGTTGTGTGGCGGCAGTGGGCAGGAGCAGTTCAGGAGGCCTCAATAGTTTCCACAGACTGTGCCTGAGGAGCTGCCAAAAGGGTTTGCACAGTGGCCCAGACTCTACAAGGCCTGTGTAGTACATCAAGGGGCTCCATCTTTCTTCAGGGCTCCCTCTGCCAGGCAGTGGTTATCAGCCCTGGCTGCCCAGACCTGGAAGCTTGAAACATCCAGCTGTGACCCAGACAATAGAACCAGATGCCCGAGGGATCTTAGGTATGACATTTCCTCTAAAATTTACTAGGTAATTGTCAGTGGCTGCAAAGGTTGAGCTGCTGAGCTGAAGTCAGGTTGGAAAAGATACATGATTTTTGAACAAAGTACCTCTTTGTAGCCTACAGGGGTTTTATTAGCTCCAGGCCACCAGGACCAGGACCCTATTTTACTTTGTAGGACAAGATGACTAAAGTGCCTCCTTTGGTTCTGTCTGCCAGATGACTGGATGTGGAAATGGGATGTTGTGGCACTGACCACCCAAGATACACCTGTAAGAAGGTCTTGGAAAGAAACTCAGTGACAGACTACAGTCTGAGGTCCAGACTTTGCAGATGGCTAGCCCAGGCCACCTCTTGCCACTTCCCATTTCTCCCTAAGGGCACAACCTGGACCAATTTTCTTGTGGTTCCTAGAAATGCTGCTCTCCCTCTTTTTTTTTTTTTTTTTTCTTTTTTTGAGACAGGGTCTCCCTGTAGCCCCAGCTGGCCTGCAACTCTCTTTGTAGACCAGACTGGCCTCAAACTCTCAGAGATCCGCCTGCCTCTGCCTCCCAAGTGCTGGGTTTAAAGGTGTGCGTGCCATGCCTGGCTTGCTGATCTCCCTCTTAATTCCTGACTTTATTATTGTATTTTTAAAATTTTCATTTGTTTAATTATGTGTATGTATGAATGCACATGTGAGTGCGGGCATCTGTGGAGTCCAGAAGAAGGTGTCAGTTCCCCTGAAGCTGGAGTTACAGGAGGTTGTGAGCTGCCCAACCTGGCTGCTGGGAATTGAACTTAGTCTTCTATAAGAGCAGTACATGCTCTCAACCACTGCACCATCTCTTCAGGCCTTACTTCCTGATTTTGAGCCACATCTTTTCTCTTGCTTTCACAAGGGTCCTTGGCACTTTGTCCCATTTCCATGCTTAGCAGCTCTTTAGTGCCCCCAGCAGCCCTCTTCCTTCCTTCCTTCCTTCCTTCCTTCCTTCCTTCCTTCCTTCCT
>NW_008346389.1:1270507-1285544 GCF_000622305.1 Nannospalax galili
CTTCCTTCCTTCCTTCCTTTCTTTCTTTCTTTCTTTCTTTCTTTCTTTCTTTCTTTCTTTCTTTCTTTCTTTCTTTCTTTCTTTCTTGTCTTTTTTGAAATAGGGTCTCCCTGTAGCCCCAGCTGGCCTGGAACTGGAACTCAACCAGGTTGGCCTTGAACTCACAGAGATCTGCCTGCCTCTGCCACCCAAGTGCTGGTATAAAAGGTGTGTACCACCATGCCTGGCCAGCAGCCCACGTTCTACCCTCCAGCGAGGATGGGGCCAGCTGCTTCTTTAGGCTCCTAATACATCTTCCATTTGCCCTGGGATGCTCTTATACTGCTGCTACTGCCAAATTACTTGTCTGTACTGTACACAAGATACCCAATGGGAAATTGCTTTTCAGAATTTCCTGCATTTTGGTTCAGTGCATATATATATATATATATATATATATATATATATATGCACACCAAAAAAAAAAAAACACACAAAAAAAATATATATATATGCACCTGTATACAGTGACTGTTGACTGAGTGAAGAAATCATGTGGGCATCCATGCTTGAACCACTGCAGTCCCGCTAGGTTGGGTCAGTCAGAGCGGTCTAGGTGTCAGGACAGCTCAAGGAGCATCATCTAGATTCTACAGCAATAAGTGCACCATAAATGAGTTAGATGTTCCTTGTGACAGTGATAATGATAATAAAAGTGAATCATTCAGAGGCAGCTTTTATTTGGTTATATCGGCAAAGAAGTTGTGAACATTATAGGCAGCAGTTAGTGCAAATCATTGCTCCATGAGGGCTTGTAACAGCACCCTTGTTCTGGGTATTTGTCGGTACTAGAAAATGCAATGACTCAAACACACAGATGTTTATCACTAGTGGAGATGAACCTGACACTTTCCTGACCTGATGAGCAGCCGATTTCAGGAGGAAGGAAAAGTTATCTGGATGGTCCCGTGACACCAGCAAGTTCCCAGGAATACCCCGGGCATATGCGCCTGAGACAGCACATAGGTGGAAGTTTGGGGGGATGGTATGATTTTGTTGCAATCACTGGGTCTCCTCCTTTCCTGCTTTTGGGATTTGGCACTTAGGCGTTCTTTTCTCCCAGGGCTTTTGCAAAGACAAATGCTCCTAAACTACCAGCTTCTTATCACATGCCATGTTGTCTTCTCCCTCTTTATCAGTGACAGTCAGTACAGAGTCCCTGTAGTAGATGCTTGCAGATTCTAGCTCCCCCATGTCCACTGCCCCTTCTTTGGGTAATGATATCCTGCCTTCCCCTGTGGAGTTATGCTGCTTCATGCTCAGCCCACAAAGTTTGGGTGAGACGAGAACTCCAATTCCATATCAAGGTGATTGGTCAGTGTGTTTTATCCCCTGACTGCAGTGATTGTGCAAGGATGGACACATGACACAAGCCGGACCTGTCACAGCCAACGAGCAACAGCACTGGGTCTTTTGCTGGAAGTATATTAAAAGAGAAATTCTGCTTTCCAATGCAGTGAAAGACTATCAAGTAGAAAGGGCCTGGCTTAGGGGGACATCACAGAGAAAAGAAATCAATAACCGATGAAGGCATGCTGAAAACCAGCCCTCTCCAGTTACAGCAACCATACAATTCTATTTTTCCAAAGTCAGTTTGAATCAGGTCTCCATCATTTGCAATTAAAAATCCTGACTATAGGTAGGTGTGGTGATACATATCTGTTCTAGTTTGTTTCTTCATTTGCTGTGACAAAACACTGACCAATACCAACTTGGGGAGGAAAGGGTTTATTCGGCTTACATCTCCTGGGTCACAGTTCATCACTGAGGGAGCCCAAGGTAGAAGCTTAGGGCAGGAACCTGGAGGCAGGAGCTGGAGCACAGGCCATGAAGGAATGCTGCTTACTGGCTTGCTCTTCTAGCTCCCGCTCAACCTATGTGGCCACTGGCCAGTCCAGTGGAGGAAATTCCCCAATTGAGGTTCCTTCTACCCAAGTGTGTCAAGTTGACAACTAAAGCTGTCCAGCACAAAATCTATAATCCCAGTGCCAGGGAGCCTGAGCCAGGAGGAGACTTATGAGTATGAGCCCAGCCTTGGAGGAGGGGGAGGAGGGAGAGAGAAGGGAGGGAGAATGAACATATTACCCCTTTCTCCTGTGCACAGCCAAACAAGATGTTCCTTTTGGGGCACCCTACATACTCTAAGAGGCTGCATTTAGCTAGCACCCCGGAATAGCATAGAAAGATTAGAAGGGGCACCCAGAGATATAGGGTCTGACCTGATGCTGAGGTTGAATCAGTGTCTAAGTTTTATGAACAAAAGCAGAGATTTATTCTCCTTCCCCAAAGCTTGAGACTCTAACAAAATCAGCAGGGCAAATGAAGTTAGAGAACTCTAGTCAAGCACTTGGACTTAGTTAGCTACCCTTAGAGAAAAGAAAATGAGTTCTAGAAGTGGAGCCTCAGGGTGGGTGTGGGCACAGAAGGGAAGGTGGCATCCACACAGTTGTAGCTACATTTGAAGGGATCCAGGCTCTGGAGAGGCAGAGTCCCCGTGGTTTATCTAAGTGGGTCACACTGACATATCACATGGGAAGAAGCTGGCAGAGCCAGTTCTACTAATGATGTATTCATAGATAGAAATGGACAATTTGGCTTTGGAACACACTGATGAGATAGTCACAGTCTGCCCAGAATCTATGGATGATGGAAAAAGCCACCTCCCCCAATACATTGTGGAGTGGCATTCCAGTAGTTGGAGCTTTTTTCCCATGAGCCTTTATAGTATGTAAAGAGGCTGAGCTTGGAGCTCAGAGCACTTGCCTAGCAGGAGTGGGACCCTGGGTTCCATTCCTAGAAGCGAAGCAGGGAGAACCTAATCCAAAATAAGGTCAACATCATCCTCACTAAAACATATGCCCTGAGATCAGAGTTTTTGCCCCTTTTGTTCACCAAACTGAAGCAGACAGTCTCTTGAACACAGCACTGAACAGACAGATGCAGCTAGGCATGGTAATACTGTACACATAATTACAGTACCAAGCATTTCATTGAGAGTTACACCTGATGCCTGTCACTGGGTCAGTGTCCAAATATCTATTTTCTTATTTACTCCTAGATCTCATCAAGTGCTTCCGTAGTCTGCTGATGTACGAAGGCTCTTATGATACCAAAAAACTGATAGGGGAAAAGCAGACTACCTCCACCCCTATGGTCTTTGTCCAAGGCAACAGAAAATCTTATCTTGAATATTGTTGCATAACACTTCATAGCAAACCATCCACAACATCCTGTCCAGCACTCATGGCAGACCTTGCTAATCAATCCTTATATTCTTTCCCTCTCAGCCAAGGCATGACTTCGGATCCTCCAGATAAAATTTCACAGTATGGGCAATCAACTGTAATTGGTGCAAGGCACGAACACTCTCAGTCCTCTAAAAAATGGGAATGCAAGGGCTGGGGTGAAAGGTATTTTCTATCCCTCTTCAGGCTTCCCCTCAAGTCTACAAGGTTAAGCTAACACTTGATCTACATGCACCATGTCATAGTTGCCCAGGAACCAAAAGGGTCAGAATCAGGCATCTTGCTTATCCTAGACATTTCTGATGAGCACTGAGAACTTCTCCCCATACATCATGGGTTCTGAGTACTTGTGCATGGACCCAGTCCACTGCCAATTTATAAAGGTAGCTTTGCTGGGTGTGGTGGCACACACTTTTGAGTCCAGCACTCAGGAGGCAAAGGCAGGAGGATCTCTGTGAGATAGTGGCCAGCCTGGTTTACATAGTGAGTTCCAAGCCAATTAGAACCACAGGGAGATCTGTCTCAAAAAGACAAAAATAAATAAATAAACTAAACTAAACTAAACTAAAATAAAATAAAAGGTAGCTTTAAAAGTGGGTGCTTCTTCAGAAAATGTTAATCTCAGTTCTTCACTGAGATCCTCAAAAGTTCAGGACAGTAGATCTGGAATAAATGTCTGTGGAAAAGATGGCCTATGCCTAGCTCTGTAATGGGCGCTTTACATTGGCCATTGCATTTAACCTTGTAAGAAATGTACTGTTCTTCACCAGGTACAGTGGTACACACTTGTAATCTCAGCACTCAGGAGGTGAAGTAGGAGGATTGGGAGTTCAAGGTCAGACTGGGCTACAGAGTGGGACCCTGTCTCAAAAACAGGAAAAGCTCTATTTTTCAGTTGAGGAAACACACACAGAGGGGTGGAATGCCTTGCCCAAGATCACAGAACTAATGAGAGATAATGCCAGGGTCATTCTCTTTATCTAGAACATACTGAGTTCCTGCTATGTGCCATGGCAGTTGGTGCTGGAGATATAATTGCAAACGCAGAAGAAATGGGTGCTGTCTCCCTCTGATCTTGGACCTGTGTACGTCCACTTATCTTTATGTGGCCCTGCCAGTGTGCTAACTTTAGTGACCTCATGCTGAAAGGCAAGGGCTCGAGTTTGACGTCTAAGCTTTACACAACTTAGACATGATAGACATCCCTCTTTTATGAACAAGGAAAGGTCAGAAAGCTTTCAGTGTCTCAGGAGAATACCAAGAAGAACTGAGGATGTCCACTCCAGTCAGGTGGATTATAAAGTCTCTTTCCTCCGTGCCTTTGGAGAGAGAGTCAACGTGAGTTTGAGAGGAATCTCTCAAGTATGGATACATGAGAATGTTTAATAGGCCACTGGTTTTCACTCCTTCTCACTGACATGAGTAACTTGACTTGAGATGTTCAGATGAAGTTACAGCTGAACAGAATACTAAATTCAGAGCACAGAGAAAGAAATTGGGTTCTCATCCCTAAGTTAAGACACTTATCTTTTATTTTTGTCTCATTCTAGAATATGCAGGGAAAGGAAATGTTTATTAATCTCATATGCACACCACACTGTTCCCTCAAAGAAACACTTAAAGACTGATCGATGTTTCAGATGATCAGCATTGTTCTTTTAAAAATTAAAGAAATTTATTTTTATGTTATGTGTATTGGGTGTTTTGCATGTGTGTACATCCACCATGTGCATGCCTGGTGCCCACAGAGACCAGAAGAGGGTGTCACATCCCCTAGAATTGGAGCTACTGATAGTTGTGAGCTGCTATGTGGGTGCTGGGAACCAAACCCTGGTCCTCTACTAGATTAGTAAATGCTCTTAACTACTGAGTCATATCTCTAGCCCCTTAGTAATAGTCTTAAAAATAAGGCAAAGAGAGTTGTTTCTTGAGTACTGTTCCTCTTGTGCCTGAAGAAATGCCCAGAAAGCTTACTCCAAATCAATGAAAATGGGATAAAGACCTTAGCTGAATGCCTGACTACTTTTAGTCTATTTTTCTATCTACTTTTATTCTAATTTTAAAGGAAGAATTTTCAAATAAAATTCATTTTGAGGTCAGTAAGATGGCTCAGCAAGTAAAGGTGCCTGCCACCATGCTTGATGACCTGAATTCAATTCATGGGACCCATATGATAGAAGGAATCAACACTTGCAAGTTATCCTGTGACTTTCACACATGTGCCATGGCACACACATTCCCCATCAATAAATAAATACATAATATAATTTTTAAAAATCCATTTTGAAAAGATAAGACAAAGAGAATTTCTCTGTCAGTTTTTCCAAAGGGTCCAGAATGTAGGCACCTGCTCCAAGAGCTAACTCTTAGGTAACTGCCCTTTTGTCTTTTTCCTGATATACTGCTCATCAAGATGAGACAACTAGAGATGCCTCCCTTTGTAGGGCTTCCTCTTTATAGAAGTTTCCTTATCTGAGACTCTTAGATTGTGGTGGATTGAGGCGGAAGTTGTCTTCGCGGAAGCATGTGGCATTTCTTACTCCTTTCAATGGATGACAGACAGTGTCTCAGGTAGTTATGGACAGGAATTACAGAGTTAAGTGAAAACCAGGTCAGCCTGAATTCTACACAGTCAAAGAAACCATCACAACCGTCAACCATTTCCTGTCTTTTTACTTCTTTTTACTTCTTTTGTGGTTGACTTCTTTTCCTTGTCCCTAACCCAGCTGCTAGGTGAGATATTGACTTCTCATGACAAGGCAGAAGGCAGCTGTTAGAAATTGGCAGGGTGCCTTGGTCCTGCATCTGTGAATGAAGGGAGTTAGACTATTGATTTTCCCCAGAGGCTGGCACCTCCACAGATCAGGAAGTCCAAGATGATTTTTAGGGTCTGGAAACAGAACATTAGGTAGCATTGAATCATATAGTAAGAAAGTGACCCTTTCAAGACACTTTTGATCCTCCTGATTATATATGAAAGACATTGTCAGTTTGAGGATTAGGGAACTAATGCATTCCTCACTAACCTTCTTTCCAGTAAAGTTGGGGCAGGCTCAAGCAGCTGCCAATAATTTCATAATATTGTGGTGTTTTCATTCAGTTTATTTTATGATTATCTTCTATATAATGTCAAATCATACTGATTTTCAACTTATGATCGTGGTGGCGCACGCCTTTAATCCCAGCACTCGGGAAGCGGAGGCAGGCGGATATCTGTGAGTTCAAGGCCAGCCTGGTCTACATAGTGAGTTCCAGGACAGCTGGGGCTACAGGGAGACCCTGTCTCAAAAAAGACAAAAAAATAATAATAATAATTCAGCAACATTAAAAAAAAAAGTGAGTTGGTTGAAAATTTTCAAAGAACAGAATAGAGGTTACAAGACAGTAAATGTGACAGATTAAGTATTGAGAAATACTAAATAAAATGATCTCCAACCCTCGTCTGATCCTAACATTGTCTTATTCCTTCATTCAAGAGGAGCAGTGATATCCTTCCCCACTCAGGTACCAGTGACAGTTTCTCTTTAGGGACGTTTTGGCCTGTGGATATCTGCTACTTGCAAAAGTTTGACTTTGTGCTATTCAGGCAACACCAGTTGAATAAATTCCATTTTCTAATCTAACAACTTAGAAAGCAGGGTGCCACAAATCTATGTATATTGTAAGCACGTTAGGGGTTCTTTGGGGGGAGGGGAGAGAATCGATTCTCTCTGTTATCTCAGTTATATGTCTCTATAGAATGTCTATGCTGTGCTATACATCTAGCCTTACCTAGGGATAAAATTGTCTTTTTTTTATTTTGCTGTTTGGGAAGAGATCTACCCAGACCTTGGTAGTTCATTATTTGGTTTTAGGAATTCTTATCAGAATAATTGTGTCCCAGTCTCCCTGGGAAAGACTTCAGGTTACAGGAGCCTGGTGTGCAGTCCAGTGAGTCTGAGGCTGTGATACAGCAGGCTGATTCCTCAACAGCTTCAGCATCCTTCCTTTCCCTGTATCCCAGCTCCTTTGCCAAGTGACTAGAGTTTTCCTCACTGGATGTGCAGAATTTGTTTCTTTGCCTCTATTCTGAATTTGGCCATGTTGGTCACTTTGGTCAGTGGGATATTATTCGATATGGTCCATATAGAGCCTTGAGGATGCCCTTGAGTGTCTCTGTTTCCAGTCTTCCACTCCAGGCATGTCTGTACTAGTCAGACAAAGGCTGAGGCATATGAAGCCTCTGCCCTCACTTGCTTCTGTTATCTGAGTTGAGGCTGTTCTGAATCAGCTAGGCAGTGCCTGTTCCCTACCCAGCCAAGACAAGAAGACCCATCTAGTCAATCCACAGGCTTGTAAACTCAGTAAATGCTGTGGGTTTAAGCCACCGAGTTTGGGGTGATTTCCCCTCCAACATTATTATGTCAATCGATACCGCGCCCTGCTCACAGTGGGATGAGACAGCCCTAGACCCTTTAAGGCCATGAAATCTTTTCCTCACTTCTTTACTCTTACTCCTAATTCGGGTCACAGCTGACTGGAACAGATCACGATCCAATAATGTGGCTAATCAGATTCTGTCTTTGGATATTAATCTGCAGTGCGAAGAGTTTAGCTAGATTATAGCTGATAAGTTAATTGAAAAGACATATAGAACCAGACCATGCTGTTCCTATAAAAGTAATGCAAGCTATCTGATAGAGGGAATGCATGTGAGATCTAGAGTGAATGCGATGATGTGGATGGAGGCTAGAGAATAGAGAGAAAAGCAAATGCTAGAGGCCATGTTTTCAGATGCTGACTCCCCTAAACCACTTCCAGTTTCATTGCTAATCCACTCATGCCAAACTGCATTTCCTGTCTGAATGCCTTTGTGGTTTCCTCTTTTAGGCTCATAGTCAATCTTTCTTTAACTTAGTTTGAGTGGTTTTGTTTTCTTGCAACCAACATTTTTCTCTAACGTCATTAGCATCTTAGAAAGAAATAGTTTAAGAGCAATAGTTCATCAGAAGAGGAAAAGATCCAGAATACTGAAAGCTCTGGATGCTGGGCAGGGCACTGAGGTGAAAGAAGGGGTCATTGGAGATGGGAATGATGTAAATAAAAACCACTTAAATCATCATTCTACTGAGGGCTTACCTCAGCAGCAGCATCACACATTCCTTTTGATGTGCCTAAGCAAAACAAAATTCGGTAAGCTTTATTCTTCTTCAAATCATACAACAACAAAAAGTACAGAAGACAGATACAATGGTTAATCTTTATTTATTTATTTATTTATTTATTTATTTATTTATTTATTTGTCTTTATTGAGGAATCAAACCCAGGGTCTCTTTGTCATTGATCTGTACTGCTCACCCTTTTTTTTTCCTTTTATTTGAGACAGAACCACTCTAAATTGCCCAGATTGCCATTGAACTTGCCCTGTAGCCAGGCACGCCTTGAACTCATGATCTTCAGGGTCTCCCTGTAGCCCCAGCTGTCCTGGAACTCACTATGTAGACCAGGCTGGACTTGAACGTACAGAGGATCCGCCTGCCTCTGCCTCCCAAGTGCTGGGACTACAGGTGTGCACTATCACGCCCGGCTCTATGGTTAATCTTAACTGTAAACTTGATTGGATTGAGAAGTGCCTAGAAAATTAGTAAAGCCCACCTTTGGGGATGTTGCTGAGACTGCAATTAGATCATGAGAGTTCTGACCTAATGAAGGTATTGATCACTTGATGGTTCATAATGTGATGACGTTAAGGGTGTGTGTGAAAGGTAGGCAGTGAGGACTCTTTGGAAGAGTGGGCCACTAAGGGTGTGCCCTTTGGGGCTTTATCCTGCCCTGGCTTCTTGCTGCATTGCTGTTCTCTGGTTCCGGTCCTTTATGAGGTGAAGAAGATCCTTCACACATTCCTGTAGCCATGATGCACTGCTCAATGTATGGGGTCAAGTGACCCTGAAACTGTGGACCAAAGTAAATCTTCTGTTGTTTCAGTCACAGCCACACAAAAGTAATTAGCACTACTAGCGAAATCCATTTTCTGCTTTTCTGGACTTTTGTACTGTTACCTCCATTGTAATCTTTGAACTTCTGATCATTCTGCCTCCTTCACCCCCAAGTACTGGGATTATAGGTGCACCACCACGCTCAGTTTAGGTTCCACTGTAATTCTGGACTGTGATTTATTTATTTATTTTTTGGCAACTCCTCAAGTTATAACCACATCACCACTCCAGGGCTCTGAGGGCAGGAGATGGCGTGCCTCCCATGACAGGTGCAGGGAAGCCGATTGCATTCTCACTGCCACGGGAAGCTTCCCCTGAGAAGCCCCCACTTCAGTTTCCATGCTGCACATAGGAGAACACGCTTGTTGCTTCATTTAAAATGGGATTGCATTTTTTTCAGAAACCCACACATCTTCAGAGCGCCTGTATTCTGAGGGATCGGCCAGGGCCCTCTTCAAGAGGTGCTGTCCTATAATGAAGAAACCAGCCATATCATGTTGAGACTGCCTGTGCCTGGAGGGGTCAGCACAGCGAGACAGATGGCACATCTTTGCCTAAATGAACCTTAGGGGACATAGGCGTAACAGAACCACAGAAATGATCCATGGTTCCCATCGACTCTCATCAGACTGTGCTTGAGGGTATCAAATTCATGGAAGCAATCAATATGGCCCCTAACATTGAGGTTTGTGTATATAGGCAAACACAAGTTCCCACTGACATTATTTACACATTCCCTGGTAGGTGACAGTGGGGGAATCCATTCGTCCTCACAGCTCATGCGTCTAGCTCTCATCTGCAGGCACTCTTCCCTCTCCACACCCCTCACTCCCTTTCTGCACTCCAGGTGCCAAGCTCTGTCCTTGCCTCCTCGCCTCTGTTTACTCTTGCAACTTAAGCTAGTCCCCTTCCAACAGTACAGAATCCAGACTATATTAATCACTTTTCTGTTGCTGTGATAGAAACGCTGACCAAAGCAACTTATAGAAGGAAGAATTTATTTGAGCTTACGGTTCCAGAGGAATTACAGTCCATCATGGCAGGGAGGCATGGTGGCTGTAGGTGGCTGGAGCAAGAGCAGCAGAAGTGAAGGTCTCACACCATCACACAGGCACAGGAAGCAAGAGAACAACTGGAAGTCTGGCAAGGCTTAAGAACTCTCTAAGCCCACCCCCAGTGAGGTGCTTCCTCCAGGACAGCCACACCTCCTAAAACCTCCCAAAACAGCGCCATCATCTGGGGACAAAGGGTCCAAATACTTGGAGCCTATGGGGGACATTTTCATTCAAACCAGCACACAGACTATGCAGTCCATGTTCTGCTTAGAACCTAAACAGTTGTTGGCAGGCTCAGACACCAGTGCCCAACTACTTGCTGTTGTGTTGGGAATACACATCCAATTGTGGGCTGACTGTGAACACTGCTACTGTTATAAAATAGGTGACAGGAAACCCTTGTACACTGGACTAATAGTGATATATGCTATTAAAATAAGCATTTTCATCTTGATAGGTTATCTGTTAAGGTTATTTATTAGCTCAAATGTCCATTAAGTGGAGTTGTTGAGAAAGAAAGGGAAAGGGTGGAAAAGGTGCTTTGCCCTTCACCATGGCTTGGATATTTGAAACAGTCACCTTAGCCTACATTCCTGTTTCGATAGCTATCTGCAGCTGGGCTGTCTCATTCCATCATTCCTTGGTCACTACACACAAGGTGCTGCCTTGGATGGGTTCAGGCAAAGGCTTCAATCTGCCATTCTCACCTGTGTATCTTTGGGTAAGTCCACCGATAGGTCAGAGCCTCAGTTTCCCGATCTTTAAGCATGACATAATAATACTAACAATGACATTATTAGTAATGATGATGATACATGCCCAGCTTCCCTCCGTCATTCATCCAGCAAGTATTTGTAGAGCTCCTGTTGCAGCCAGGCTTGGGACACACCAGTGGATAGAGCACTAAAGACCCCTGTCCTTCCACAGTCTGCACTGAGGAAGCAATGGCTGTGTACGGAGGTGATGGGGAGTGTGTGGGAGAGAATCGAGAGCATAATAAATGAGCAGACTGAGTAATGTGTTGGGAGAGCTGGAGCAGAAAGGCTCAGTGGTGTGTACAGGTGGCCAAGAGACCACGCTGGGAGAGCATGATGGGAACAGACTGGTCTTGGATGGGGTCGTTGGCCAAAAGGTGCTGAGGAGAAGCTGGTTCAGGCAGCAGGCACCGCTAAGTGAAGGCTGGGAGGTGGAAGTCTGTGTGCTGTGTGCAGGAAGGCTTCTGTGCCCGAAACCATGCTGGGAGAGCAGCTGGGAAGAGGGAAGAGTGAGGGTGGAGGGAGGCGAGTGTCACATGGGACCTCAGAGAAGCAAGGTTCTGAGGCAACAAGTCCACTGACAAGGCATTATTCTGTGTTGCAATCCTGGCTTTATTCAAGTAACTAATTCCTCTTTGTCCACTCAAACTTCTGCCTGAAGGTTTTGCAGCCCTAGGCAAGCCAGTGTTTTTATTTTACCTGGTTTGTTATGCCCTTAGATGAACTGTGCAGGGGAGCACTGCTGGCAGTCATGTATTAGTACCCCAGAGTCTCCAAGTGTCTCTCAGGCTCCTCTGCACATCCATCGACTGTAAAGTGGAGGGCTAATGATGATAGGTGACAGCTAGGCATGGTGGCACATGCCTGCAGCCCCAGCACTTTAGGAGGATTGAGGCCAGCTTGGGTCACATAGCTAGACCCTGTCTCAAAACAAAAAACAGTGACAGGGCTCACATGGATGTCTCTCAGTCCCACCCACTCAGCTTGTCTCACTTTTATTGGCCAAACAGCAGTCCACTGAGGGAATGCTGGTTTCTAATTTGATTTGAGCAAAATTAACTTTTGTAGATAGGTGAAAACCTCCCAGCAGAGAGAAAACAAGGCCCTCATTGACGGCATCAGGGCCCAAGCCCAGCTTTTCTCTCTGCAGCTCCACTCCACTGTGGAGGCTGCTGAGCACAAACTGTTCACTGCACCTGCTGTGTCCAAGAACAATAAGCCCAGGACAGGTAAAACTCTTCTACTCCGTAAGTGCCAGAACTCCACTGAAGCAGGAAACCTGACCCGAAGCTAGAGCCAGAAGGGCATCTGAAAATTCTCTAGATGGTTTGCTTATCATATAATACATAAGAGAAGAGGTAGATTTAAATTCTTATTATTTATCTTCTTCATAAAGTTAAGAACATTTTAGTTTAAAATATAAAAAGTAAAAGAGATAGTTTACAGAAATTATATATTATTTTTTCTCCTAAGTGTGGCAATCCTTTACCCCTAAATCAACTTAGTTGATTTCATTCATTTAGAACATTGGAAAATAAGATGGCTTCACTTTGTCACTGTAAAAGCGACCCCAGCTTATAGAGTGGTGTTGCATGTGAGAGCTGACCTGCATTTGTTCTCTAAACATTTGGCCACCCAGTTCTAACAAGCAAATGCTTCATGCAGCCCTGCTCTGAACAGTAGGGAAGAGCAGCATTTCCTTTGGCCAAGTTGGTTTGAATAGAGCTGTGGGAAAATCCCAAAACTGAACCACAAGCAGCATAAAAATTGGCTGGTTTCTAGATACTGCGTAGAAAGGAAACAAGTTCGTCTTTTTGTACTGATATTCCTTGCCTGGTTGTAAGACAAAAGCTGTTTGCTGGGCTCTCATAGAGCAGGACTCAGGGAGTGCAAACTTGGTTTATAAAGGATGCTCTGTTTCTTTTTCTACATCTTGTACAACCACTTAGAAAAAGGAGGATGCTGAGTAGTCAGGCTCTGCACTGTATTCTCAGTGATCACAAAAGTACCTGTACAAACATTATACAAGCACACATGGAAGAGAGACAGACAAAAAGAGGAGAGAGGACAGCTAGAAGAAAGGTAAGAGGCCAAGTTCACCTTGACTACTAAATTTGTTAGCAGACAAAAGAACCTCATGTAGGCACGGCTGTAGTCAGATCCCACGTAAGACAGAATTCTACTTAGGTAACAAAACTAATGTGAACACAATCATTGTTTGATAATAGCCACAATAGGATGTGTTAACTGGCACAGACACGAGGCAGATGGACAAGTTGTTCTCTAATACTTTTCAAGGAGTAGGGTTGATATGGGTCTGACAGAACATGCTTCAAACTCAAGTACAGAAAGCATTTGTAAAACTCTAGCAGGCAATTCTGGTTACAGTCAAGTCATCCTGGAGAGGGACCCAGCAGGTTCCAGGCGAGGTGCTTACCCATCTATTATATTTGATCATCAACATAGCTAACACAGGTGTTCAATCAGAAGAGCTGATCATGACGATAAAGTGGCATAAATCTAGCACGGAACACTTTAGAATTCTGACTTTTAAACAAGTTTTCTTTATCAAGACTTATTAATCATTTGCTATATTTTGGAAGTTACTCTACATGCTTTGTAAATTCCAACTCATAAAATCAAAGAAGAAATAAGAGATAAGTACCATTATCACGTTCATTTTAGAAATGGGTAAACTAGGCAAATAGCTACATAACTTGCCCTATGATACACAGCTAGTAAAAGGTAAAGCATGGATTCAAGTCTGAGGTTCCATTATGTTTTTAAAACAGTCTTCACTATTTAGCCCAGGCTAGTCTCGAACTTGAGTTCCTCCTGCCTTAGCCTCCTTACTGTTGGAGTTATAGGTGTGTGCCACCGCTACAGGCCCTGGCATCATAACTAACACATCATGCTAGTGAGGAGCTTAGAATCATTTTAAGGGCAAGATGACTGATGTCCAGATGTCTGCATTTAGGCTTTTCTTGTACTCCAACTTTGTGTTAGGTCAGTGACTGTAAATAGTGATGTTCATAAATAAGCCTTTTTCCCTAAGTTTAATGACTTTGAAGGTAAATTCAACCATAAGAATTTTTGGTCAGCATGTTTACTTTCAAACCACATCTACGTAGTTAATACATCTGCACAAAAGGAAGCTTGATTATTAAATATAAAATTAAAGAAAGAGAAACAGCTTGGTTCTTATTTTACTTTTTGTCCAGTAATTCCTTTGGAAATGAGCCAACTTTATTACTTGGCACAGACACACACAATTGCAGGTTTGAAGTGTTGGTTATTTTGTGTTAAAGAAGGCAATGTATCTCATAGACTTGAAGACTCTAGACCCCTCCAGGTATTGCTTATACTGAAATCTGTTTCTAGTCCACAGGAACAGAGACCTCGTTATTGCACAGGACTGTGCAGATGGGTCCAAGAATCAGCAATCTGCTTGGGCATAGCTATTTGCAGGCATCTTGACTGACAGCTTCCCCTAACAGGTTAGGTTTGTAGTAGGAACTCAGTTGAGAAGAAGTTAAGGACCAGCTACAATGAGGCTTATATAAGCAATGAACAAAGCACAAATCTTGTTTTGCTCTGTGTTGTGAAGAATAGTCTATTATTTCATGTTACTAGGTGATTGAAGGAGCTGGCTATATCAATGGTTGTCATGGATATAAACAGCTCCAACTGGTCCCAGATTATAATAGAACCAGAGATGTTGATCTTAGGAATGTCAAGCAAATGGATGTGACTTTATCAAACAGTGGAAGTCTGTGTGTCAGCATCCGAGACTAATCGAGCTGCTCACAATCATGTTGATGGCTTCAGGACTCAGGAGATAGATTTACTCTATAGAATATTAGTACTAATGGCAGGAAGACAGGATCAAGTGTGCAGAATGGTGTCAGTAAGGTCTTCATTGCTGTGTTCTTTCATTTAATTAGTTTATATATAGGTCTTATATCAA